>NC_081564.1:9475279-9582553 GCF_022355385.1 Mustela nigripes
GGGGAGCAGGCTCCCTGCTGAGCAGAGAGCCTGATGAAGGACTAAATCCCAGGACACTGGGATCATGACCTGAGCCGAAGACAGAGGCTTTAACCCACTGAGCCACACAGGCGCCCCAAGCTGAACATTTCTAAAAGGTGTTCCCAATACCCAATATGCTTTTATGTCTCAAAATTTCGCTCAAAAGAATGAATCCTCGCATGGACTAGATCTCAGAATGAAAGAAGAATCCTGCTGTTTGTGCTTCCCAGAAAATGCACTCCAACAGACATCTTTTCATTTTATACAGAACAAATTCTTAACAGGTTTGGCTTATTACGTTCATTACAAACAGCTCTGAACATGAAATCAGCCTGAAATTTCAATCTATAACTAATTAATAAGAATAAAACCTTTCACGGTATCTACACCGGATAATTTTACATCTGCATGATTTATGAACCCCTTACATACGTTATATATTTATAACATATATAATTTATATTAAATATATAACATATACATTTAGGGTCAGTGACAAACTAAGTTATTCTTTCTAACCAAGAGGTATAAAATGCACGCCAATCTCTCTTTGTCGCTGGCAGATCTGAAAATGCATATTTAAGGATTTCCTACCTATTACTCTAGTCAGGACTGATAATGGCAGCAGAAAGTCAATTGGAATGCTTCACCTAAGAAGCTGTCAGGGTATAAAATAGAACTGCCCAAATAGACGTAAAATTGCCTTTAGATGGTTTAGATTAGAAAAATGAGAAAAGCGAACCCTAATCTGTCGGATACTTGTTTTGAACGCCTGTGCTTCTAAACAGCTCCACTTAAAACTCCAAATCCTCAACATATTCTTCATTCAGGGGCATACATTTCCCCACAGGTAGGAAACCCAAAAGGGGCAATGATTGGGAAATTAGCAACTTTGTGAGCATAACATTTTTCCAGGATGTTTTAATAGACGTCATATTAACATGGTAACAGGTATTAGTTTATCCCATAATAAAACATCCTAGACCCTTTGAATGCTAAACTGTCAAAAGTCACTTCGCCTAATAACTGTTGGATTTTTATGCGGCAACATCATGTCAGTGAATGTGCAGAGAATGAATATAAAAGTATGAGCTCACATGTTTTGAATACAATATCAGTTTTCACAGTTTTCTAAATATACCCTTGCCTTCTGAGTTCTCTGTCTAATTTCGCCCATACTTCCTCCTCTAACAAAGATTCCTTTAGTACTTCTATTGTTTAGGGTAGGATTCAGTTTTCTCCCAAGGGAAAAAACCCAGAACAAGCCCTTGGCTTGTCAGGAAGTTGTTTATTTTGGTAAAAGGACCATTCTCTACAAAGTGTTTCTACCATTCAAATTATCCATAGACCCAAGTTATGACAATTATTAATAATTTCCTCACTTACATTTGGTATAATAGACCCATGAAAATAAAATTCTATCCTTAAGTTCTAATATGAACCAGTAAGTACTTAATTTGATAGCCTCATAATGAATTAATCTAATATTTTCTCTTCCCAACATTTCAGTATGTGAAAGGATTTAAGCATAAAATTGCATTAAATTCATTAAACATTAATTCAGATGCATTTTTCTATATACGGTGTATTTTCTAGCCTTATCTTTTACTGTAGTCCATGATTTGTTATAGAGTCAAACAGTTGGTGTAATCTGCAAATTCATCAAGAAGAATGGTTCTTGGGGCGCCTGGGTGATTCAGTGGGTTAGGGCTCCTGCCTTCGGCTCGGTCATGATCCCAGGGTCCTGGGATCCAGCCCTGCATCGGGCTCTCTGCTTAGCAGGGAGCCTGCTTCCCTTCCCCTCTCTCTGCCTGCCTCTCTGCCTACTTGTGATCTCTGTTAAATAAATAAATAAAATCTTTAAAAAAAAAAAGAAAAGAAGAAGAATGGTTCTTAACCTTGTTTTGGCCAGATAGATGGCCTTGAAAGTCTGGTAAAAATCAGGATGGATACACTTAAGATGTAGAAATCTTTGGGCAGTCTGTTCATGAGCCTCTTAAGGCTTATCTCAATTGAGAGCTCTTGCTTTTGAAGTACAGAACATGTATGCTTCGTAGGCTTTTTAATTTTAAAAAATGGAGGAAAATAAGAACACGTAAGTTTGTCTTTAACTGTATTTGCATAAAGAAATTCTGTAAGGTTAAATAAAAACTAATAAATACGTTACCTACAGGAGCCAGTGCAGGGGCAAGATGTATAACATGCTGAGATATGAGACTAAGATTTCTTTGTACATACCTTTCTATATTGCTTCTACTTTCAAACTCTATAAATGCATTATCTATTTAAAATATTAAAGTGCAAATACTACATGATTAATTCTAGAAAAAGCAACCTCCATTGTGGAGGGTTTGCCTCTTATTTGCTTGGCCAAGATTGTATTTAGTGAAGACAATGCTAAACATGAATTTTTTTACATTTATGAAGTATATGCTAAACATGAAATCGATTTACATTTATGATAAGTTATTTACAGTTAAAGACAGGGCTGTTTCGAATTATTATAGATTCATGCCAATTCATGTCTATAGCCAACATGTAATGGTTTGGAATTTAAAAAAAAAAAAAAAAAAAGGATGGCCTAGAAATGAAAAGGCGAAATACATAAAGGCAAGTGCTTTATATGGCACACCACGAGCACTCAATAAAATGTGCTGTCCAAGGGATGCCTCCTGGCTCAGTCAGAGGAGCATGCGTTCTTGGTCTTGAAGTTGTGAGTTCAAGCCCCACACTGGGCGTAGAGATTACTAAAAATAAGTACGCTTTAAAAAAAAAAAAAGAAAAAAGTACTGCCTGGATTCCAGAGGCAGCTCTCACTAACCACAAGCTGAATGTATCAAGCCATGAACAGGGTTTGACACTCTGTACAGTACCATGGTGCAGACCTGTCATCACATGTTTGCCCAAACCCACAGAATCCGCACCACCAAGGGTATACTCTGGACTTCGGGCGATCATGTCAGGTCAATATGGGTTCACCAACTGCAACAAATATACCACCTCTCGGTAAGGGGGAAGACTGCGCATGTGTGGGGGCAGGAGGTTTATGGGAAATCTCTCTACCTTCCTCTCAGTTTTGCTATGGATCTAAAATTGCTCTAGAAAATGAAGTCTTAAAAGATATATATGTAGCTGAGTGAAGCTACACAAGGTAAACAGATACAGTGAGCCAAGGGCAGCGTACCTGCTTGGTCTTCTTTCAGTGTGTTGGAGATGGTGGAGCCAGTAAGGGCAGCCAGTGTTGCGGACGGGGAGGCTCTGTAGCGTGAAAGTCTGCTCAGAAGCATCTCATTAATGCTTTTTGCAGATTCGCCCTCTTTTCTCATCAGAATTGTGCGTTCCTGAAGCGGGTTGGCTACAAATACACCATTTTCAACCTAGAGGTTAAAGAAAAAGAGGTCATCCTTCAGTGATACTGGTTTCTACCAAATCAGCAGATTTCTATTCAAAAATGGTATCATTGTGATCCGGTTGTTCAAAAGCTTTTCCAAAAACTGCCCCTGAGTAGATGTACACCTCAAAACTTAAGTGTTCTATAGAAACTACTGAGAACAGGGATGCCTAGGTAGCTCAGTGGGTTAGGGCCTCTGCCTTTGGCTCAGGTCATGATTCCAGGGTCCTGGGATCGAGCCCCACATCGGGCTCTCTGCTCAGTGGGAACCCTGCCTCCCCCTCTTTTTCTGCCTGCCTCTCTGCCTACTTGTGATCTCTGTCAAATAAATAAATAAAATCTTTAAAAAACAAACAAACAAACAACTGAGAACAAAAGAAAGGCAAGGTTAACTTTGAGCTTTCATTTTTCCTAACAGCATAGATTCTAAAAGCAGTGAGCCATGTTTTTTTTTTTTTTCCAATTTTCATTTTTTTTTTTTTTTTTTTTTTTTTAGTGAGCCAAGTTTAAGAGGTTCTACAAAAGACAGTTGATTAAAATTCCTTATATTGAATTCCACAGGCAGCTCTCCCTAATTACAAGCTTCTGACAGGTACAAGGAAGATGAGAGGAAAACAAATCAATCCATTTCTGATTTACTATTAAGTACAACTAGGAAGATAATGTCTTCTTGAAATATAATTAGTGGCTAAAATCCAAATTCTGTACTGACAGCAGTTGACATTAGCCCCAGCTGCTTGGGCGCTGGCGCGGCAATCCTGGAGAAAGACAGACTTTGTCTGCTACAAATACATGCCAGCAGCAGCTGGATCCTTGCTGGGGCTCAGCAGTTCTTCCTTCAACACTTGATTCGCCAACACAATCTCTGCAGTGGGGATTCCAAAATTCCTTCCATTTCAAGCTTGACTTTCAGCAGAGCACCTAGCTGGCTTTCCTGCTGAAAAGCTCCAGACCACTTCCGGGAGGCTGCTTCCACCCATCTCTCTTCCAACTCAAGTCTCTGTATCCAGCCTCATTTATCCTTCTTTTCCTCTGAATTCAGAGGAAGAAGTGCGTTCGCCTCTTGCAGTTTAAGGTTAACTCTTCCACTTCTGCCTCCTAACTGCTCCCTTAATTCACTCTCTTCTGCCCTGTTATCATCAGTCTCCCTTATGTCTTCCTTCTTGCTGGTTTCAAGGATACACAGACCTTACACAAGACCTTGGCGGCCCACTCAAGTACCTTCCCTTTTCTCCACTTCCATTCACTGGTGAGCATCTCAAATTACATCTCATGCTTCTGCATCTCCCTGTCCCCTTCTAGACGCAAGCTCCTGGATCTGGCAGGAGCCCCGGAGACTGATGCCACTAGCCAAGGCAAACGGGACCGGCCTGCTGCTCTGGGCTAGAGAGACAAGACGGGATGCGAGGGCAGAGAGGGAAGGCTTAACAGAAGCAAATAAAAAGCAAAGGAGTCCAACGTGAAAGGTTGGTAACAGAGAAGAATAAAAAGCAAGCAAATTCAGAAGCACAGCCAGGAAAGGTCCCAGAGACGGCTGCACAGAGTTGGGGAGACCTTTATGACACATTCACAAGTGATGAGAGAAAGGATTTCTTGGGGAGTCTAAAAATTCTATTTCTATTTCCTTGCCCCTTCTTCTTCCCCTTTAGAGGGCTTAACTCCACCTCCTCCAACAAGTGGACATGCGTGATGGTCTACATATAACCTGAAACTAAAACCTTCTAGCTCTTCCTTACCTTCCATGTGGGCTCTCCTATGTTTGCCAGGTTTCTTGGGGCTCTCTTTCCACAGTTTTGGTAGAACACAATCCTGGTTTGGGTCTTCTTAATATGAACACTGACCTCTGTGTCAAGTACTCTGTTAGTGAGCTGCACTAACACAGTCCCTGCCCTCCTTGCTCTCGTATTTTTTGGTTCCACAGTCTCCACTTGCTTACACAGAAGCCTGCCTGGGATTAGACCCAGCCTCTGGTGTCTAAGACCTCTGCCTGGAACAATCTGTCCCCATGTCTTCCCGTGGCTGGCTCTTTCCACTCATTCAGGTCTCAGGCAGAATATCACTTCCTCAAAGAGACCTTCGGGACTACCAATCCAAAGGAGAGTCTCCTCCACCCTTTCCCAGGCCACAGCACGTCACCCTGTCCTGTTACCCACACAGTGCTTACGACTCGCTGAAGTTATCTTACTCATTCATTCATTTATTGTTTGCTCTACCTCCCCCACCCCGACGGAATGCCGGCTCCCCCAAAACAGGGATTCTGCCTGCATCGTTCACCAAAAACATCTTCAGCTCTCAAGGGACAGCAGTAAATACTTGATGCCTGACTGAATAAACAAACCAGCATCCTCACTTGAATCCAATCCCACCTCTTTGTGGTGTGACTCCCACGTTCCTATAAACAGACGCGTCCTTGCTACTGAGATCCAGTAACCCCCCCCGACTGCCTCCCACTCCCCGGCATTTCCTCTCAAATAGCCTACTGTCGCCTAAAATGTAACACGGCCACATCGTTCTCCCCCACCCTCCGGCTACAGCAACCTTTACCAAGCAGAGCTCTATTTATGTCCCACAACTCTAAGAAGAACCCTTCAAAGGCATCCAAGATAAAAATCAATCACTCTAAGCTTGGCATTCAAAAGCATTACCCAATCCGCCCCATGAGAAAAATCAATGGAGACCTTCCAAAAAAACGATGCTATTGCGTTCAAGTACTTTGAAAATACAGAGCAGCTGGTAGAGCACCTGGGGCGGCCAAGAGGGCTGTAGTTTGGTGCACAGAGTGGTAAATCTGGGAACCTCTGCTTGGCAGAGAAGCTCTTCAGGATTGCAAAGCTACCGATCTAGAAAGGAGGGAAAGAGCCCAAGAGGAATCTGCAGCAGTGAGTTTGTAGTGCCTAGAAGCTTCCCTCCTAGAAGCCTCGCGGCAGAGGTGACCATCCTCCTAAGCCTGAGGACCGAATCAGCCTCTTATGGTGGCCTCCCATCTCCACCTGGACACCCTCATGCTCTCCCCTCTGCACACCAGCCAATGATCATTCACCAACGTCAACGAAACCATGGCCTTCTGGTCTCAGAACCCTGCAGTAGCCTCCCAACACACTTAAAATAAAACTCAAACTACTATGAAGGCCCATATGGTCCATCCTCCACGGACTTCCCAGGCCCGCCTGCTTCTGTTCACCCTTCCTCACTACGCTCTAGGCCACGTTGGCCTTCTGTCACATCTCCAAAGTGCCACGCTTCCTCCGAACTCCAGGCCTTGTAACTTGCTGTTCCCCCTTCCTAGATTCAACAACTATTCCAGTTTGCTCAGGTCTATCCTGGTTTTAGCGCCAAGAGTCCCATGACCGGAAAAATCTCAGCCCCAGGCAAACTGGGATGCTTGGTCACCCTATCCATCAGGAGGGATGGTGCTTATCATTCAGGTCTCAGCTCTAGTGTCCTTTCTTAGAAAGACCGGATCTGCCAGGTGAACTAGAGTTGCTCTCCATTCCCCCCCCCCCCCAATCACGGTCACCTCACCCGGTTTTATTTTCTCACCTCTTATTTATTACTAGCTGAAACAGTTTTGTTGTTTCTTACTATCTCCCCACCCTCCTGTGAGCTCCTTTAAAACAAAGGCCTGGGGCGCCTGGGTGGCTCAGTGGTTAAATCCTCTGCCTTCGGCTGGGGTCATGATCTCGGGGTCCTGGGATCGAGCCCCACATCGGGCTCTCTGCTCAGCGGGAAACCTGCTTCCTCCCCTCTCTCTGCCTGCATCTCTGCCTACTTGTGATCTCTGCCTGCCAAATAAATAAAATCTTTAAAAAAAATAATAAAAAAATAAATAAAACAAAGGCCTGTTACCCTGCCACCCAGCCAAAGAGTAGTAGTAGGTACTAGATGAATACCGATGAATGAAGGGCATCTCAGTCATCCAGATCATAATTTAAAGGAAATAATAAACCTGTGGGGAAAAGAGAAGGGACCTAAAGTGCCCATTACTATGCTGACCATATGTTTAGGAAGGGATATAAAGAGGACAAAATAGCAATAAAATGGTCACTGAATCTCTCTGAAGAACAGCGGTTTATGGAGAGTGTGTACATGTGAGGCAGGAAGACCTCAGTACAAAACAGAAGATGTAAAAAATGTGCTCCAAAATGGTAAGAAAGGAGTTATAGAAGATTCTGTTATTCCGTAGTCTTAAAGGCCAGAGTCTAAGTGTCTTAGAACTGCAAAAGCCTGTGGCCCCAAGTGGCAGGCGAGGACACTGGTGGCCCCAGGGAATGATGCAACCTGGAGTCATGCCCTCATTTAGTTTCCTGCACACTGACTCTGGCCTTGGCCACCAGAAAGCATGATGCAAGCAGAGGCTTAAGGAGCACTTGTGCTCTTGAAAAGCTGGAGAATGGGAGGCGGTCTTGACCATTACAGCCCCAGTCAAGCTCCAAGCTGAATGAAGCTGCAGGGGTGACCTCAGCTTCCCCACACAGAGAAGGACCACCACCCAACTAAGCCCCACCAACCTCTAAATCATTACTGCTAGCAGTCAGTTTTGAGCTTGTTTGTTGAGCAGTTAATTGAAATACCCACAAAGTCAGAGATTGTTCCATATTAATAGTTTGCTAGATAGAACATTCTCTATATTCCCTTTTTTACATTGTACTAATTATATTCCTATAGTCTACCTTATGTCATGATGACTTATCTACTCCATTCTGAGCGAATCAGAACTCATTTTGAAAGACCAGCACAGCCAGTGAAATTCTGCTCTGATTACCTATGCATTTTAGCCAGCCCTCAATCTTTTAGTTTTCCCTTGAGGCTAAATACCAGTACACCTATTTTGTAGATCAGACTTATGATTTTTCATAAGAAATGACAACAGAAGAAGCTGGTGATATTTGAAGTGCCAAAAATAGGTTTTTAGTTATTTAATTTCTGGGAGCACCTGGGTGGCTCAGTTGGTCAAGTGCCCAACTCCTGATTACAGCTCGGGTCATGTAGGGTCATGAGATCAAACTCTGTGTGGGGCTCTATGCTGGGCATGGACTCTGCTTAATAGTCAGTCTCTCTCTCCCCCTCTGCCCCCATCCTGCATTCACATTCACACCTCAAAAAAATACAGATTTGAAAAAAAAAAAAATACAGATTTGTCTCCTGATTATAAAACTAAAAATGGTCTCTTCTATAGCTGTTTCGTCACTTTATGAATCTTTAAATCTTGCTTTATTCTTGACCCAAAAGCTGCCATGAACTATTAAAACCAGAGCCTTGGGGCACCTGGGTGGCTCAATGGGTTAAAGTCTCTGCCTTCGGCTCAGGTCATGATCCCAGGGTCCTGGGATCAAGCCCCGAATCGGGCTCTCTGCTCAGTGGGGAGCCTGCTTCCTCCTCTCTCTCTGCCTGCCTCTCTGCCTACTTGTGATCTGTCTGTCAAATAAATAAATAAAAATTTAAAAAAATAATAATAAAAAAATAAAACCAGAGCCTTCTCAAAACTCTCTGAGAGCTCCTCATGTCCCCTCTAATAAAATCCAAATACCTTACAAGGCCCTACATGAAATGGTCCCAGCTGACCTTACCCATCACCACCCTCTCACTACTCACTTGCATGAGGTACAGAAATGTGTATAACATGTGACTCTTGATCTCAGGGTTGTGAGTTCAAGCCCCACACTGGGCATAAGATTTATTTAAAAAAAAAATTTTTTTTTTAAAGGAGGGGGTAGCATCTGGCTGGCTCAGTTAGTAGGGCATGCAACTTTTGATTTCAGGTTTTGAGTTCAAACCCCACGCTGGCACAGAGCTTACTTTAAAAAAAAAAAAAAAAGTATAACAAATTAGCATTTGTGTAAAGACAGAAAAGGAAAAATATGCATGTGTATTTGTACATGCTCATATTGGGAAGAATACAGAAAAACGTGTTAACATTATTTGCCTCTAGGGAGGGAAGAAAATGAATTAGAAGGCGGGTGGGTGGGAGACTTTTGTATCATTTGAATTTTTAGACTATATAAATAGACTATTTTTAAAAGTATTCAAAACAAGGTAACCATCACTAAATTTGGAGAGAAATTTATCAGTACTCCCAAGTTTCTGGGTGAAATCATAATTCATAGTAAACCTAATTCTTTCCAATAATTACCATTAGCCACATCTAAGCAGCAAATATTTATACTATTTAGAAACCAAAATTTCCATGAATCAGAAAAATAAAGAATTTTAGTCTTCAGCCTTTTCAAAAACGAAACTCTGCCATTTGTGACTACATGGATGGGCCTTGAGAGTATCAGACTAAGTGAATAAATCTGACTGAGAGAGACTGTATGATCTCCCTTTGGAAGACAAAAAAAGGTCAAACTTACAGAAACAGAAAAAACTGTGGTTGCCAGAGGCTGTGGGGTGAGAGAGGGGAGTTGTTGGTCTAGGAGTACAAACTCTCAGAAAATGAGTAAGTTCTGGGGACCTAATGTACAGCATGGTGACTATAGCTAATCACAAAGTATACTTAGAAGTTATTAAGAGCATATCTTAAATGGTACCATACATGCACATAAATGTGGTAGACACACGACATGACAGGTATTAACTAACTTGAAATCGGTAATCATTTCACAATATACACATATGGCAAATCATCACCTTAAAAGTTTATTTTTTGTCAGTAATACCTCAATAAATGGGGGGGGGGGGGGACGGGTTGAAGAAGCTTTTTTGGTTTGGTTTTTGGCCAAGGCAGTTCATCAGAGGGCCATAGCTATGTCAATTTTGAAGATGACTTTATTACCTGTTCAATAACTTAAAATTTTAAAAACAAAGTTAAAAATACTTCAACAATCCCCACAGTCTACTCTACTATCTCCTGCTTCTTTCTCTCCTTTTTTTCATGACAAACGTCTGGAGAGAATTAGCTGTTCTTCTCATCTTACCCTCTTCACCACAATCGATGACTACCTGCCTTTACCCCTCCGAGTCCCCACAAGTGATCTTACTGAGGCTACTACCCATGGCCTCCATATTCTCCAATCAACGACCTCTTTCAAATTCAATGCTGACTTCTCAACACAATTCAATGCTATTAACCAAGTTCTTCTTTTTATAAAAATTTACTTGAGAGTGCTTGACTGGCCCAGTTGGTGGAGCATGCGATTTTTTTTTTTTTAAGATTTTATTTATTTGTCAGAGAGAGAGAGAGAGTAAGCACAGGCAGACAGAGTGGCAGGCCGAGGCAGAGGGAGAAGCAGGCTCCCTGTTGAACAAGGAGCCCGATGTGAGACTCGATTCCAGGACGCCGGGATCATGACCTGAGCGGAAGGCAGCTGCTTAACCAACTGAGCCACCCAGGAGTCCCAGAGCATGCGATTCTTGATCTTGGGGTCAGGGATCTGAGCCCCACACTGACATAAAGATTACTAAAAATTCACTTAAAATTTTTAAGCCCATTTTTAAACTTTTAAAACAAAAAGATGATGGAAAGCAAGTCTTGCTAGAGGTAACTTTTTTTTTTTTTTTTTTTTTAAGAATTTTGAGAGAGAGCATGAGCAGAGAAAGGGGCAGAGGGAGAGGGACAGGCAGACTCCCCACTGAGTGGGGATCCCAACATGGGGCTCAATCCCATGACCATGACCGAAGGGGAAGTCAGATACTTAACTCAACCTTGGAGGTTGAACAGACAGAATTTGCCGACTACAGATGGAGTTCAGGAGGGAAAAGAGGATTCAAGTGTAACACTAAAGGTCTCTGGCCAGCAGTGGAGGGACACAGACACCATCAACTGAGAAGGAAAAGCCAGGAAGAGAAGCTCTGGGGTAAAATCAGGAGTATGGCTGGGGGCATATTTAGCTTGCAGTGATAATCAGACTTCCAACGGAAAAGTCTCCTATCCTGTGCATATAAATATCACACCCACATCGGTATGCAGCCAGAGTCTGGGGACAGGTTCTGGCTGAGCAGATTTGAGCACCGTCAGTACACTGAGGGGTTTGAAGCTCCATGACAGTAGGAGACCAGCCAGAGGGTAAGAGCAGACAGCGATGGAAGGCATCCTGGAAACAGGTCCCGAAGCACATAATTGTTGAGAGGTAGGGAAGACCGGGCTGAGCAGGAACAACCAGTAGCAGGAAAGTCCTAGGAGAGGTCCCACAAGCCAAGTGAAACCGTTTCAGGAATAGGGGAGTGATAAACCACATTAAACACTGCTAAAAGGTCAAGTAAGTTGACTTTGAACTCGGTAAGGTCCAAGTCCCTGGCAAATGTGGAAGGGCTAGCGGTTCTGGTGGCGAGGGATGAGGATACAAGACTGACTAGAGCAGGCTCAAGACTGAATGGAAGGAAAGAACATAAAAACAGTAAGAATAAACTGTTTCAAATGCAGGGCTGTAAAGGGAAGCCAAAGATAGGAGAGAGGAGGTGGGTATAGGTCAAGGGAGTTGTTTTTGTTGTTTTTCTTTCCCTACAAGACAGGATATCCTCTAATGTATTTGTATGCTGGGGTGAATGATCCACGGAGAGGAAAGCCATTAATGCAGGAGGACTACTGCAGAAGGAATCCACCTCCACAACTTGTATTACACAGCAGGTAGTGTGAATATAGTATTCTGAATCTAGCTTTCTGCACTCAACAACGTAACTTGGCAATTCATCTAGTTTGCCTATGCAGATCCGCCTCATACTTCCTAACGGCTACACAGGCAGGGTTCCATCCCATAGACGTACCAGAGGCAATAAGCCAGACATCCGTGTTTAGCATTTTAGAAGCTGCTAAACCAGTGGCTAGTGTTGCTTAATTTATTTGATTAAAACTTTCAAACATATAACAGAGAACAGTCTAATGAACCTCCTTCAGGATTCAGCTAGGACCCAGATATTGCCACAGCAGTTTGACCTACCACTTTTTTCGCTCAGGCTTTTGAAAGCAGCTCTCAGACATGAAATTCTACTTCTGAATACTTTGCTACACATCTCTAAAAATGTGAACATTTTTATGGAGCCACGATTCACATACTTCAAAAAAGTTAAACTCTTGGTTTCATTTAATATTCAAATTCTAAAGTTTCTAAAGTATTTTTTAATGGTTTGATACACACTCCAAAAAGGATTCAAAGGTTGTTCCTTTAATCTAACACAGGTTCCTTCAGCCCCAATTTTTCATTCAGTGCCACTGACAGGCTATTTTAGTTGTTCTGTTTCCTCCAGGGCAGGTATGGGCTTTTGATTGTACAAGTATAGGTCTAAAAATATCTTTGTTGTCTTCCCACTTGAGGGACCTTTTGTATGACTAACTTCTGGGTTGCAAATCAGTTTCCCTCAGAATTTTGAGAGAACTACTCAGTTTTTATGTCTGATAATGCTACTGAATAGGAGGGGGCTTTCCTTATTCCTCATTTGTACAGGATTTTATCTCTAGAAGCTTCAGAACCTCCTCTTTACCCCTGATCATCTGAAATTTCAGGATGCTATGCCTCCGTGTGGGAATTTTTCATTCACTGTGTCAGAGACCAGTTAATCTAGACAACAGGGTCCTTTCGTCTGACGTTTCTCTCGTATTGCCTCTTTGATCATGCTGTCCTCTTTGTTTTCTGTTCTCTTTTTGGAATGCCTATTACTAGGACTTTAGAGGGATTGCTCCTTACTTTTTTTTTTTAATCTCTTCTCCCGTATTTACTGTTCTTTATTCCATTCTGTCCTGCTTTCTGGGAGATTTCTTATTTTTAACCCTTTTATTTTTTCCAATGTTGACAACCCTAGTCTTCATTTCCAGGAGCTCTCGCTGATTCTCTGGTCTTTTCTCCTGACCTCTTTGGGTTGTATGAGTGCAAGATCCTCTCAATGTCCGTAGAGTTAGTGTTTAGAAAATTTTATTCTACTGCTATTGGATCTTTTTCTGATTTTTAATTTTCATATTGGAGGCTTTCCTCATTGGTCTAGAGATCCTAGGTTGTCTAAATTTTTAATAAGGTACTTTTCACACTTGATCTTAGCCAAAGGCCGAGAAGCGATAATAATAAGGTACTTTTTAAATGTGCACAAAAGAGGGCACCTGGGTGGCTCAGTGGATTGAGCCGCTGCCTTCGGCTCAGGTCATGATCTCAGGGTCCTGGGATCGAGGCCCGCATCGGGCTCTCTGCTCAGCGGGGAGCCTGCTTCCTCCTCTCTCTCTCTCTGCCTGCCTCTCTGTCTACTTGTGATCTCTGTCAAATAAATAAATAAAATCTTTTTAAAAAATAAATAAATGTGCACAAAAGAATAACAAGAAGCTCCCCCATGGGGCCATCACCTGGCTTCAATAATTTAAAAAAATGTTGGCATTTTTTTCTTCCCCTCTACACATACCTCTCCAAAGTTTGGGGTTTTGTTGGGTTGGGGTTTTGTTTTGTCTTGTTTCTGGGTTGTGTGGATTTTGGAGGGTTTGTTTTTTTGTTTTGTTTTGGTATCTGCTCTTTTTTAAACTAATCAGCACTAATCAGCAATGCTGTGCACATGGCTGAGGCTTGCTTACTGGAGAACTCACTTGCGGGTGATTCACTAGGGCAGCAAGCCTTTTCCTTAAATGAACCCCAATGTCCGTACATGGAGATCTTTTTTCCAGAGTCAGTTTCTTCAGAAAATAAAGTCCAGTCTTTCACCCAGGCAGCCAGAGTACAAACATGTACACCAGCAAAGGGGAGCACAGCTCCTTTTATTAACTTTCAGCCTGTTGGCCTCGCACCATGGCTCTACACCACAATTCCCATGACTCTCTAGGGTTGGCAGGGGTGACTCCTCTCTCTTCCTCTTGGTTTTCCCCTAAACATACAACCACTTCAAGTCTAGGCTTGCCCCCACCAAGGAACAGGAAGGGATACTATCTCCAGCTCCTAAAGAAGAGGAATGGGAGATGCAGAAACATCTCCAGCTGAGGAACAAGAAATACAGGTTTCACTGCAAGTTACAAAGATAACCAAAAGAGGAATTAGAATAAATAGATTATGAGGAAGAAGAAAAGAGTAGGAACTGGACCAAATCCTTGTCTATTGCAGGGAGGAAAATAACAGAAATATATGATGATCATAAATCGAAAAACAGCAATATAGTTTTTTACTTATAGAAATGAAGGCAACCACCAGAAGAAGGAAAAGTGGAAACCATGAAAGTGAGCACCTACGAGAAGCAGCCAGAGGCCAGATGAGGGACTCTCACTTTTCCTGAGGAACCTGGATGTGCTACCTGAAGCTTTGGTCCATGTTCATGTATTTCTTTGATACGGTTTTTTCTTTTAACTTAACAGTAGCATTATCAGAGAAAGGGGAGATTCTTTATGTTTTCCCATTATACTTGGGATAAAGACCTAGATCATTTAGCCAGCTGGTAAGTCTGTTAAAAACCGCAACAACAAAAAGCTCTTCTGACAATCATGAACACATGTTCAAGTAGCACAATCTCTAGCAGACCAATTCAAAGACTCACTGTGGCTGGAACATCTTATAAAAAAGATGATGATTAAACAGAGAAACCAGATAGAAACAGAAGAGAATGTACTTTATGATACTAGACTCCTGACTGATAATTAGCTGGCGGATAGGGGACAGGCTTCCCAGAAGATGTTTAAATCCTACTAAAATCTATTCAAAAATTACTTCAGTGTTGTATTTATTTTTTCCAGGAATGTGAATTTCTTCCTGGAAGGAGGCTGTAAATTACATCATTAAAAAAGGTTTTGTCACACATTGGCTTGGGGCATCTTTTTCTTTTATAGGTCTTCAGCAATGGAAATGCTCTAGATCTTTGATGTTTAATATAAAAGCCAGTCACATGTGGCTACTGAGCACCTGAAGCTGGCTATTGTGAGTGAGCAACTAAAGTTTTAATTTTGTTTAATTCTAATTTAAATTTAAATAGCCACATGTGACTACAGCCTGCCACAGCAGACAAGTACAATTCTAGACTACCAGGACTCCTACTCTTTTCTTATACTAAGCTCTCTCCTGTGCATTCTAGCCACTTTGGCTATTGTCATTTCCTAAAACACACATGCTTACTCCTGTCACAGGGCCTTTGCACCTATGGCCTCTTCTCCCTAGAAAGTTCTACTCTCTCCTATTCCCCAACTTCTTCATCTGGTTAACTATTGCTTTTCCTTCTCTACCTAAAATTATCTTATCTGCTGGTTTGCTCGCTTCTTGATTTTTTCGTCACTCCACCACTACCACCTGAACCCACCCACCAGGCAGAATACAAGCTCCATTAGAGCAAGGCGTCTGTTCAGCTTGCCCATCACTGTATTCCCACCACCTAAAGACAACACTGTCTGACTCACAGTACACAGTATCTACTGAACAATGCCTTCTCATGATTTTAATTGTCTCACAGAGACTCCCAGTATCTACTATGGTCCCAGTCTTGCCACTGCAATTTAGTTCCACATTTCCATCAAGCCCCATGACCATTTCTACTTAAAAATCCCACTGTCCAGGGCACCTGGGTGGCTCGGTCGTTAGGCATCTGCCATTTGCTTGGATCCTGATCCCAGGGTCCTGAGATCGAGCTCTGCGTCGGGCTCTCTGCTCAGCAGGGAGTCTGCTTCTCCTACTCCCCCTACTTGTGTTCCCTCTCACTGTGTCTGTCAAATAAATAAAATCTTAAAAAAAAAAAAATCCCACTGTCTACACATTAACTATTATTATCTGCACTCAGTTGCCAGATTAACCTTCAGAAAGCTTGGCTTTATCTATGTCATAACTCCAAACAAAGAAACCTTGAAAGAAATCCAAAAGAAAAGCCAATTTAGAGGCAAGAGTGGACACACTGTACATACTCCCAACTTTCTCGGGTCCTTTGTAAACCAATACAAAAAGAAACCAAAAGAAAATTTCTCTGCAAAGACACAAAATGAGAAAGTGAATCTTACCACAAGTTCGAAAATATCCATGAAGACAGAATGTCCCTTAGGGGTTTTCTCATTCAGACTGGCAGGGGACCAGATCCAATAGAAGTAAGTACCATCTGAAGAAAGGTGCACAGTGCTCATGGTGCTGCCAACGGGGAGATGATTAGCTGGCATTGGCACCATCTGGCACACCTGGACATGAAAGGGAAGAAAACTTCATTAGCGTGACATGCAACTTATTAATTCTATCAGTTCACCACTCATGCTATTAAGTCCAAGATCAGAATTCAGTAGGCTTCCTGGTCAAAACTACTAGCTGTAAGAGATGAAAATTACATGACAAAAATACAAAAAGTCGTTCAATGGGCCATGCAACAGACAAAAGAGGCTGGAGTATTAGAATCTGCTGAGCATGTGTTTTGTCAAATATTGAAAACAAAGCTTTAGAGAAATAGTCCTTGCTGAAATGTCCGAAGTTTTCCTTAGTAAGAATTTCAGACTATTAATTATATTTAAAAGGCTAGGGACTGTATCTTATTTACTTTATTTCCCAGCACCTACTTCAGAGTCCAACACAGTTATTTAATAAATATGGAAGGAAGTGAAAAATAGGGCAGAAGGAAGACAAGAGGGAAGCCAGAGACGAGAGACAAGGGGAAAAGAGAAAGAAAACAAGCCAGGCACATGCAAGACCCTAACCCAGCACAGCACACGTGGGCTTAGTGAGATGCACCAAGTCCCTTGGGAGGAAAAAGACAAATGCCAATTGTCTGTATCAGACACAGTGTTTCTAATAATAAACCTCCTTCAGTTTCAGTATAAGGAATGAGCTTTGCAACATTTCATATTAAATGAGCAGTTACATACTCCTGTTTACTGCAAGAGAAAAGCCCTTAAAATGAGAGAAAATGGGGACCCAGAAAACTGCTGACTAGGTTTTTCAAAAATGCTGAGGGTAGGAGCAGAACTGAAAATCCCAAAATAAAAATAATTAGAGAAGGTCAGACGCCTTCGGGAACAGCAAGAACCACTTTCAGTTATTCCATCTCTCGGGGTGAATCACTCGTTTTCCTAAGGTTACTTCTGACCCTTGAACTCATATCATAGGAATTTTTTTTTTTTCAGACTTGTTTTGTCTATTTGAAAAGTTAAAAAGTAATGTAGTTGCTATAACCACACTTTGGAACTTGTAGTGCCAGGAAATCTAGAAAGCTGACAGCTACTGATTGGCCTAAGTAACTCCCAAATTGCTCCAATGCACATCACCTACTTAGCGAAAACATGGTTTTCTTGGATAAAACTGAAGTTTCTGCAACAAAACAGAGGAAATGGACATTGCCTCAAATAAAAACCAAGTCCTGGGGCACCTGGGTGACTCAGTGGGTTAAGGCCTCTGCCTTCGGCTCAGGTCATGATCCCAGGGTCCTGGGATCAAGCCCCACATCGGGCTCTCTGCTCAGCAGGGAGCCTGCTTCCCCTTCTCTCTCTGCCTGCCTCTCTGCCTACTTGTGATCTCTGTCAAATAAATAAATACAATCTTTAAAAAAAAAAAAAAAAGTCCCAAGATTTAAGATCTGCTTAATTCCCAGGCGTATAATTCTGCTTCAAATAAATATAGGACATATTCTCATCTGTCCCCATTAATAAAAAATGAAGTCAAGGGGCACCTGGGTGACAGTTAAGCATCTGCCTTCAGCTCAAGTCATGATCCCAGGGTCCTGGGATCAAGCCCCGCATGAGGCTCCCTGTTCAGTGGAGAACATGCTTCTCCCTCTCCCTCTGCCTGACGCCTCCCCCCCACCCCACTTGTGCTGTCAAATAAAATCTTTCTTTTTTAAAGATTTTACTTAAAATGAGAGAGAGCCCGATGTGGGGCTCAATCGCAGGACCCTCGGATGATGACCTGAGGCTTTAACCCACTGAGCCACCCAGGCACCCCTCAAATAATAAAATCTTTAAAAAAAACTGAGGTCAATTGGACATTTATTTGCCAATTTGTTCTTTTTATTCATCTAACAATTACTAAGCAGCTACTGTGTGTTTTGGAGATACAACAGTGAATAAGACACAGTTCCTGTTCACCAGGAAAGGTATAGTTGAGTGACAAAGGAGACAACATTCCACCGAAGTCCTGCATGGGACTGCATTCCACGAATGGGAACTCTAACCAGGCAGTTCATCTTTGGTTAAAAGGCAGAAAGGAGTAATGTAAAAAGCTTGAACTCGGTTGCTGAGAACCATGGGTTCAAGTTCTTTCGCTGCCATTATTGTGTGGCCTTGGGCAAGTCCCTTAATGTTGGAGCTACATTCTTTCATTCAACATAAAGGATAACCTTGCAGAGTGCTTACAATAAGCCTAGCCTCAGTTGCCTCCTCTGCAAGACAAAACTGCCATTGCTCCATCTCACAGATAGTGTATGGAAATTGCCTAGACCAGGGCCAGGTACAGAGACGCTGATAAAGGACAGTTACTATTATCATCACCAATCCAATGCTGGGCACCATGCTCCATTCTAGGCACACAAAGATAGGTAAGGCGGGGTCCAGACTTAAAGGGATGCAAGGTAGTGGGGAAGAGACAAGAGCAGGGGACTGGAGCGTGAGGCAGCAAGTGCTGGCACAGACTGCTATGTTTGGAAGCACTAAAGATGAGCTCTGAATCTCTAACACATAATGATTTTATCCAAACTCATTTCAGGGCTCCCATTACCACAGAAAGGCTGTTTAGAGCAAATCAAATAAGGAAATGATGCCTTCCCAAAATAGATCTGGCAAAAGAAAAAAAAATTAAAAAGGCAGCTTAGTGTGTCTACCATCTTTGACTCTCTAGAATTTTTTTTTTGATCACAAAAATTTGTTGATGGCCTTAGAAACTCTTAGAGAGCACATTCATGCAGACTCTAAGATATCAGAAAAATACAGAATGCCTAAATGATGACAATTCTAAGGATGCCACTATGTCAGGAAAACTGTATCAGTGGTGTTCTTACTCCTGATGAGGTCAGCAACTTCCCTCACTGTCTCCAGTATATAAAAAGACAATGTCTTGGTTTTCTTTTTACCTGAAGGGTATTCTGGTCAATGACCTGGAAAAGGGAGTGAGGTTTATTATCAAAAGAAACAGGCCGGTGGAGAAGAATGCCACTGCCAAAAGCAACCCATCCTGGCTCCAGCTCCTCGTTCCGGCAGTACACAAAACCTCTGCAGAGAAGAAAAAAAAAAGGCAGTGTTCGAAACCACACAATGTGCTACAACAGACATTTTCCACCTAATTTTTAAAACGACTAAGTGTGCAAAGTATCTAACGGAGAATAAATATATTACATTAACATTTTGCAGCTGATGAACTAGAGCAAATATTAATTTTCCACAACAAATTAGAGAGGAGAAAAAGTTGGGGAAAAGATCTAATTAAATATATATAAGGATCTCAAATTGTGGTTTCTTTTGGCAGCAATTCACAGAATGATTAATATATCCCAACTGTAAAGCACTGTTAATCCAATGTGAAATCCAAGCACAAAGAGACTTAACTAGAAAAACGTCCATTCATCAACATGGAGAAATCACTAATATTATAGTAATTCTGATCACAGAGGAATTTTTGGCTAGAAACAATCACCTGAGGGCTACCATAGCTCTTTAGAGTCAAAACAAAGCCGAAATGCATTAACAGAACAAGAGTCTACTAATGCAAGAAAACCCGAATTACAGGAAGTTTTGCACTTATTTAGTTACTTGTCAGTCTTGGGCGGGGGGAGGAGTATGCCTCCCATGTGTCTTCTTCATAGAGATTTATGTAAGGAAGGAAATGTTCCAGCCAAATCATTCAGCAAGTTCCATGCAACTGACCTGAGAGTACCATGTAATCCAGACCCCAATTTGCTTACTCCTCTTCCAACTGAGTTAGTAGTATACAGGTAAAGACCATCTGCCGTGAGACAGCGCCCCAAGTCAGCATCTGAAATCGTTTTTTCACAGGTAAATTATATACATGCTTTTTTCTAGTGAAATTATAAACGTGCTTTTTCTAATGAAAAAGCCATTAGGAGGTGGGGTGACAGAGAATCTCCCACCTCTAAAATAAGTGCTTCAATGTGACTTCCAGGAAAGACGGCTCCAACCCCCAAATCAAACGTTCAAAATGCATGTGGGATCAGGAACCAAGATCAGCGAAAGAGGTCAGAGAGATACTAGCAGGAGAACCTGATTCTGCCTGCCAAAAATTTTCTTCTTCTTTTTTTGAATAGCAAAAATGTCAAATTTATGCGTTCTTAATTCTGGTCTGAAAGGACTAGGACTACAGTACTTTCACTAATGATTCTGTAGTTTAAAAGGTGAGCTTTTAAGAGCCTTGGGCACTTATTAGTTGACCTTGGGCCTTTTTGAGCTTCAGTTTCTTCGTCCATAAGATGAGGATAATATGTATCTCAAGAGTCACCGTGATGGTTAAATGAAATAAGTAAACACCCATGTGCTCGCTGCTACAAAAATCAAAGCTCCAGAAATGGCAAATGATATTATGTTATCATTCCATTGAAATACATGGAACTTAGATATGCTTCTGGGGACTTCCCATCCAGCCACTAGGTTTCCCCTTAGCTATATCCTCCGCCAGCTAAAACAAACAGTATAATTCTAAAGAATGATTAAATGGTTTACTAACTTACCTTCTAAAGAATCGGTCTTAAAAAGAAAGCTTATAAAATTTTCAGTATTTTCATGATCCTTTCACTATGTTTGGCTACCACTTGTTATATTAAAGGAAACCCACACCACAACACTCATATTAGTGAGTATGCTGTTAAGAATTCAGTTTACTGATCCAAGACCACTGGAACTTTAATGGTTTTTTGAGCAATCAGTAGTTGTGAGTAATCATTTCTAAAACATTAATTTCCCTCAAATATTTTAACTTGCAACATAAATATCCATTTATCCACCCTTCTTTAGATTGAGGCTCAAGGCCTTCTGAGAAGTCTGACAAGGGGTGGGAGTCAAAGTGATAGATTAAACAAGATTGGCCCCGACTTGATACTTGCTGAAGCTGAGTAACCAGTACACATTGTTGACTAAAGCATTCACTCAACTTCTGTATCTGTCGAATGTTTCCATATTAAGAATAAGATTACTTTTTTTTTTTTTTTTTTAATAAGAAAAATATTCTCAGGGCGCCTGGGTGGCTCAGTAGTTAAGCATCTGCCTTCGGCTCAGGTCATGATCCCAGAGTCACAGTGATCAAGCCCTGCATGGGGCTCTCTGCTCAGTGGGGAGCCTGCTTCTCCCTCTGTCCCTCCCCCTGCTTATGCGCTCTCTTGCTCTCTTCTCTCAAATAAATAAAATCTTAAAAAGAAAAAAAAGAAAGAAAGAAAAAGACTCTCTAGGTGGAAGCAAAACAAAAAGTACAAGAGAGTGAAAAACAAGTAGATAAGCTTAACACCATTGTCCTCAGTAAGAAACTACTCCGAGGGAGATATTGAAGTAAAAAGGAGAAAACAAAGGCATTTTGATTTTGTTTGAAGATGTCACTTTTGGCCTGTGAAGTTTAAGAACTTCTTGGGTATTGCAGTTGCAGGCATTTTTGCTTCTCCCACTGACTCTAGTTCTGTCATATCCAAAAGTCTCACCAGTTCCTCTTACTAGCTCATGTGACTATTTGTTAACAACAGTGGACACAAGCAGACACAGGCCCCGGGATAAAGGGTGCACAAGTGGCCAGCTGCTTAGACTGTACCCCGTGCCCTTCTGGCTGCCCCAGAAGTCTGCCCCCATCAACAGTTCTAAATGGAAAGGTGAGCAGAGGAGGCTGTGAATCCCATACATAATTAATGTCAATTTCTTAAGAGATTCATTTTGAGTCTTTCCATAAGAAAACTGAATGTTTTACAAACAATTTCCGGGGGGGGTTTAAATTCCTATTTCATCAGTTACACAATGTTTAATGATAGTCACGACAGCACTTACAACAGCTCACAGGTCTGTGAGCAGAGTGGACTCCTGGCAAGCCTGCAACTCCCAGGTGGGAGCGGCAGCGTGCACACTGCCTGGAAGCGGCTGGCCTGCCGGGCCGTGGCACCACTCGGTACATCTGCCACGCAAAATGGAGAGGCATCCTCCATCCCACAGGCCAGGCAAGTGAAGGGCAATTAAGAGGGCTGCTGCCGTTTTCATGGAAATCAGCATGAACTGGTATGGAATACTCATGAAAACGTAAGAACATTTTAATCCAGATCATGGGAATACTTGATTCATGCTCCTTTGAACAATCTCTCTCTTTTTGGGGGGGGGCGGGGGGGGTTAGGGTGGGAAGGTTTATCAAAACACTCCTAATACATCACTAAGGGAAACAGCATCAGGCTCAGGCAGCAAGACCTGATATTCTGTTTACAGATAGAAAAATTCAACCTGAGGCTCCCAGGCTCAAACACAAATACCCAGGAGTCAACTTAAGTAATTCATGCCTCCTTGGCTAAAGTATATAGATGATACCTTTTCCTTGCAATAGCAGAACCTATCCATTTTCTTACCTCACTGAGTATCAGCTTTTACACTTTTACTGATAAAGCAGACAAAGAACATACTGTATAGGAACCTAGAGCTTTTAATTAAAAGGAACACAGTTTTATCTAAATCAGTTGCCACAATGATCTAAAAAGCACTCTTTTCAAGTCTTCAATTCAGTCACAGGAGCAAAAACCCCTAAATTACCTTTATTTTCAGAACTGGAGCCAGTGTTGCTATCTGGAGCAGGCAACATGTCTTCATACCCCCATGATACTATGTGTTTGCCACCGAGCAAACAGGAGGGGGATCCAGGCCCCCCTTCCAAAAGCAACAGCCTAAAAATGAGGAGATGGGAGAATCAAAGACACAGAGACCATCCATTTCAGCAAGAAAATGAAAGTCATCTTACAGATCAGACAACTAAAATAGGTTTATGCAAATCTGCATCTGGAATAAATACATTTTTAAATTTAAAAATTATAAAGCCATGCTTATAGGAATGTCATAATAAAAATACAGCTATGTGTAAAATACGTATAGGTTTTATATACGCGTGGGATGGGGGGTAGGGTATCAATTAGGAGGCACATATCAAAACATTAGGAGTGGTTATTTTCTGATAATGAGATTATGAATGATTTTCAGTTTCTCCTTTATACCTTAACATACCTTAAAATCTATAACAATTCATTATAAGCTATTACATTTTTTTAAAAACCTACAAAATAAAAAATGAGAATTAGTATACTCTAGGAATACTTTCAAAGAAGGAAGAGAACACAAAATTATTAAGATGAATATGACAATACACTTGTTTTAAAATATGAATCACTCATTGGTAAGTTTAGCAATGTACCTATTGAAAGGCTTTATGCACAGATCCTCCTTATGGGGTGGGGGGCGCTGGATAAGGAGCCAAAGTGATAGCTTACCTATACAGTACATCGGCTACAGGCAGGGACCCCAGATCAGTCTGTTTCTGTAACAGATGGACCGTATGAACGAAAGTTTTCAAGGATCCCCTAAAAATAAAAGGAGGGAACAGGAAATCATCAAAACTGGAAAGCCAAACAAAGAGGTTAATTTTAGGGGCGCCTGGGTGGCTCAGTGGGTTAAAGCCTCTGCTTTCGGCTCGGATCATGGTCCCGGGATCTTGGGATCGAGCCCCACGTCGGGCTCTCTGCTCTGCGGGGAGCCTGCTTCCTTCTCTCTCTCTGTCTGCCTCTCTGCCTACTTGCGATCTCTGTCAAATAAATAAATAAAATATTAAAAAAAAAAAAAAGAGGTTAATTTTATTAACCACAAGAGAGTGTTCCAAAAGAGGTCTATCCGCTTCCACCAATCAGAAGAGCTGTTGTACCAAACATACTGGATTTTTACAGATTACCACTGGCTCTCACAAAAAGTCCCTTTGTGAGCAGCACCAATTATGCCAGTTAGGATGTTCTCCCTGCATTTGGAAAGGTAAATAATTTTCTCCCAAAATAAAGGTTCAAAACCTAAGGCTCAAACACAAAAAACACGTGGCTATTATGCTTCAGAAACATTTCATGAAGTCCTTCTCTAGTCTAGAGGAGAGGTTTTATAGAAGGGGGTTATACTTAAAGTCTAACAGTGTTTCCAGCCTTCATTTTTAAATATCTTTAAGTTCTTCTTTTTTTTTTTTTTTAGATTTTGAGAGAGAGAGCAGATTCCCTACTGAGCAGGAAGCCTGATATGGGGCCTGACGCTAGGACCCAGAGATCATGACCCGAGCTGAAGGCAGATGCCTAACCGACTAAGCCACCCAGGCACCCTTAAGTTCATCCATTTCACATAACATCTCCCCAAGCTCCATCACATGAAGTATGACTGGAAAGGAATACATTCAAATAATACATATATTTTGTATTAAGTCTACCTGAATGTGGGGCTCAAACTCATGAGCCTGAGACCAAGAGTCACATACTTTACCGACTGAGCCAGCCAGAAGCCCCTGAAATAAGTATTTTGTGCTTAGCGGGGTATTCCTTCTGCTTCCCTTGCTGTGAAGTATGTGACTATAATGCTTGCCGAGCTCACTGCTACCCAATTTCCTTTTGGTTCCCAAGCCTCAAGATTTGGGGAAATCTAGAATATGGCCAACGGGATCTAAAAGAAGGCACTTTTAAGATGCACAGGACTTACCTGGCCAGATCCCAAGTATAAATCACCACAGAACATTTCCTGAACTAGATGACCGCCTGTATCAGATAGGCCGACTTCGGATCGCTGCCTTATTCTCTCAGCCAAGGCTTTAATTGCTAGGTATCACATGCCTCAACCCCAGAAGAAACGGAACACCCGACACTGGACTGAGTAGGCTTGAAGTCCTCTTAATTGCCCCTTTCACTACCCCCTGGTGCTCACAGAATCAAACCCAAAGAATATAAAGCAGGAAGGTGGCAGAGAGGGTCTAAAATCTCAAGTTGGGATTCATGCCACTCACCAGCTAC
The DNA here is from genome assembly GCF_022355385.1 of Mustela nigripes. Classification (NCBI taxonomy): domain Eukaryota; kingdom Metazoa; phylum Chordata; class Mammalia; order Carnivora; family Mustelidae; genus Mustela; species Mustela nigripes. The sequence goes on from NC_081564.1 coordinate 9,500,520, forward strand.
ACCATCTCAACCCTGTCACCTAAATCCTGTGGATTTTGCTTCTTCATCTGTCCAACAGTGGCATCTCTGTGGCATGCAGGGAGGTTAAAATGGAGGGGAAAAGCACACGGGAACACTTGGGACCAACTGTAAAGGTATTATTACCTGCCAGACTGAATTACACTTTCAGAATAAAATTCAAACTCCTTCCACGGCTCCTAAGCCCCTACAATGACCTGAGCCCTGCCAAGCTCCTCTCCTGCCCCTTCTCTCTCCCACTGTATTCCAGCCCCCGGGTTACTGTGCTGCCCCCCTCAGCCACCCCAAGCACAAAAAAGAACATCAGGGTTGTGCCACTTGCTGCTCTTCTTGACCAGAACACACCATCATTGGCTTTTTGATGTCTGGTTGGTTCATTCTCCTCCTCCTGGCCTGTGTTCATTGGGCACCTCCTCAGTAAGGCCGTCCCTGGTATCTCCAGCTAATGCTGTCTCACCCCACCCCCCTCATCATTCTCTATCAAAAGATCCTGGCATGTGTTCTTATAAATGAAAAGCCCCCTGAAGTTATCTGATTCAGGTCAATTTTGCAATTGAGGGACCAACCATCTTGCTCACTGTTGTATCCCCAGTGCCTATGAGAGTACCTTGCACAATGTAAATGAGCAATAATTATTTACAAAATGAATCACCCCGAGTCCATTCAACGGCAAAGTGTGAAACCACTAATCACTATATTCCTAAGAATCAGCAAGATTCCTGGCAAAGTTACTTAATAAATTGGCTGAACAAGTAAACATTCAAAATAATATTTTGAAAATGTTGTCTTTGAAAGCATCAATCTCAAATGTTCAATAATATGTGCCAAATAACTTCATTAAAGTAGATGACCAACTGAAAAGGTGAAGGCTTCTGATGTAAAGAAAGTCCAGAAAGAGGTGACAATATTAGCAGTATAGGAATCATCTTTAAACACAAAACAAAAAACATGAAGAAAATAAAAACATTCATTTCAACATTTCTGAGTGGAATTTGGAATATCAAGCACATGAAACAATTTCAGTAATCATCAGATTGAATGTGGGCACAATAAAAAAAGTTTGATTCCATATTCAATAAATAAAAATGTTTAAAACTAAGTTGATGATTATTCCTAACACTCCAAGTCTATCTAAAGAATTCTACTTAAAAGCAAAATTTCGGGGGCCTGTGTGGTTCAGTTGGCTAAGTGCCTGATTCTTGACTTTGGCTCAGATCATGATCTCGAGGTCATGGGATTGAGCCCCATGTTGGGCTCAGAGCTCAGCAGAGTCTGCTTGAGAGTTTCCCTCTCCCTTTATTCTTCCCTCTGCTCATGGTCTCACTCTCTAAATATTAAAAAAAAAAAAAAAAAAAAGTTTTTAAATTTTCTCAAAATGGGATTTTTAAAAAAGATTTAAGGGCACCTGGGTGGTTCAGTCAGTTAAGCGTCTGCCTTCACTCAAATCACGATCCCAGAGTCCTGGGATCAAGCTCCATTTCAGGTTCCCTGCTTGGGAGGAGCCTGCTTCTTCCTCTTCCTCTGCCACAAACCCTGCTTGTGTTCTCTTGCACTCTGTCAAATAAAATCTTTTTTAAAAGTGAATACAAATAAAAATTTATTTATCTATTTGAGAGAGTAAACATGCACACATGCATTGGGGAAGGGGAGAGAGGAGTAGAGGGAGAGAGAGACTCTTACGCAGATTCCCCACCGAGCACAGAGCCTCACATGGGTCTCAATCTCACAACCATGAGACCACGATCTGAGCCAAAATCAAGAGTTGGATGCCCAATCGACTTAGCCACCCAGGTGCCCCAATACAAAAACGGGACTTTTGTATTGGTAACAAGTTTATTTAGGGTCTAAAATGGTCTTCCACAAATACAAGATACCAATCTAATATAAAGCCTTTCCAGGAAAACTTAATTCAGTGCTACCCACTGTCTCCAGAATTAAGCTCCTGTCAGGATTTCCACAATCAACCAGCCTTCAGGGATCTAAAACTAGGCTAGGACAGTTTGCTTAGGGCAAAGAAACTGACAATTAATCCTGGTGCCATTTTGCCTTAAAAGTAGTTTGAGAGTCAACCATTTAAAGGTCAACTTTGAAACCATAAAAATAGGGGAAGAAGTCTTATAACCAAGAATTCTGTAATCTTTCAAGAAGAATTTTTCCACATATTCTTTGCTTAAAAGAAAAAAAAAAGGAAAGAACTCTGAAGCGAGAAGGACAGATTAATGACATTAATTAATGACACTAATCTGTCAGACCACAGTCCTAATTGGTCTCTAGACGACTAGCTTAAGGAAAGCAAGGGCAGTGAACCTTTTTCTCACACATACAGGTTACTGGGCAAGAGACTGTAGAGACCCCCTCCTGGAAAAGTAACTCTAACATTTCCTATTGATATCAGATCAACAATTAGATCAATTAGATCCGCTTACACAAAAAGGACGGCACACTATTCAATTTGGACATACACAGGGGCACCAGGGTGGCTCAGTTGGCTAAGCATCTGCCTTCAGCTTGGATCATGGTCTCGGGGTCCTGTGAGCAGGGAGCCTGTTTCTCCCTCTCCATCCACTCCCCCTGCTTGTGTGTGCATCTCTCTCTGTCAAATAAATAAGATCTTTAAATCTGGACACATACAGAGAGATCTTTCAGTTAAATTAATGGAAGCAAGCATCATGGTCCAGAAATATAATTTGTGACCGAGCCTGCATAACGGAGTCCGGGTAATAATAACTCACTCACTTGCTGAAAAAATTAAAAATGAAAAAACGAAGAAATTAAAAGCTCTACCAATTTTCTGGCCATCCTTCGAGGAGAAATAGAGATAAACCATCCTCCACCAACTGCGGGACCTAAAGCACTAATCATCAAGGGGGTGAGGAGATACGGCAAGGGCTGGCTCTCCCCTTTTAAGCCGCTTCAGCTTTATCACAGGGTGGCAGACAACAAACACTTGAACTTGGGCTCCAGCTCAGGGTCCTGGTGCCAAGTTTTGGTGAAAGTATCTTATGCGCCGTCGAGGCTGTGAAATTCAATATTGCCAACGAAGACGGACTACTGGAGGTTCAGACTGCCATCACAGAGGCCCGCCTCTCACTCCACAACCCCCCGCCCTCACCACCCCCCCAGCAGCAGCCGTCACAAGGCTACAAGGTGGTCCATTTGCTGGTCCTTACCTGGCACACGCCAAAGCCACCAGAGCAGCAGCAGCATTTTCTTTCTGCTTATGTGGGATGTGTCGGCCGGTATCCGAAGTGTCTTCTAGCCAGGAGCACAGCAAAGTTTCAATTCCATTGAGACAGTCAGCAGGCTCCTTGGTCAGGCTCAAAGGCTGGCAGTCGCGAAGGCAGTTCAATAGCACCTCAGCAGTTATGTTACAGAGAGAGGGGTCCGTTCTGCTCTGGGACTGGATAAGGGGGAAGACCAGCAGGAGCCCCATCCGAGATGTGAAGGGAGCTTGCTCAGGTTGCTGCAACAAGCCCTGGCGTTTGAGCAGAGCCAATGTTTCTTCGTCACCCGAACTTTCTCTTTCGTGCTGTTCTTCCAAGGCCAGCTGGCGCTGGGCATTCCACAGTCCTCGCAAGGCATTCAGGCGGTACTCCAGCAGGCGGGCATACGCATTGCTCTGATTCCCACAGACGGAGCGCAAACGTTCGGCTAATTCCGTCGGATTCTTGGTCTCAAACGTTAAAATCTAAAGGGAGGGAACAATAAAGAGATTGGTATGTACAGTTTTTCACCATGGCTTTCATCAGTTCCAGCAAATATATCCGATGGCATCTAAAAAAGTCCACATAAGTCATCTTAGTTGGAACCAAATATGAAAATAGGTGTTGTAAAACCCAGGTATTTGCTGGAGACTTTTTTCTGTGGCGTTTCTGCTAGTGCCCCGGTTAAAAGTAATTATCAGGCCTGGGTCAAAGAGCGCAAATCATGAAAACAGTTAAGTATGAAGTCGGAAATTAATTCAAGTACTTTTAGAAAATTGAGGTACAGGTCCTTGTTAAATGCTTTTGAGGTATAAGTCTAATTCCCATTACCAAGTGGACTGTAAGTGAAAAGAACAAAATTTCATCTTCAGAATTGAATATACCTACTCCTAAATTATTGATATTGTATTGGTCTTTGATTTTGAAGAACACTCCATTCTTACTACTGTTAATCTATTATCTCAGTTGGTAACATGGTATAGATCAAGGAAGCACTATTTTCTTGCCAAAACATACAATTACCAGGAGGCCTCTAGATTTGGAGCCACTAGGAGAATAAAACCATTAAATCCTTAATCCTAAGAAAGGAACCAACTATCAAGATAAAGAATTAAAGGGACTTTATGATGCAAAAAGCATATGCATAGAACTAGGTTAAAATGAACAGACCATTGTAAGGAACCAAGGAGGGCACTTTAGGAGCAAGCACATTAAAACTGACTACCAGGCGCCAGGGGTATCTGGTTCTCAGTAGACCAGAAAGTCAGGGTGAGAAGAGGTTTGAAATAAAAGCAAAGAAAATTCTGTCACGTCATTGGCACTGACATTTTGAAAGGTTATAGATCACTTTATTTCTCTCAGAAACCTGCAAAATACTTTTATTACCTCAAACTTTGCCCTTGAAAACAGCCCAATCCAGAACAATGTAAACACAGTAACGGTCTTGCTTAGCTATACATGCAAGTCACTGAACTGAAAAAATGTTCAATTTAAACAACAAATTCTGGGGCACCTGGCTGGCTCAGTCAATAGAGTGGGCGACTTGATCTCAGGGTCATGAGTTCAAGCCCCATGTTGGGTGTGGGGCCTATTTATAAATAAATAATTTCAATTCAGAAAATGTACTTCATTTTTTTAAAAAAAAGTTCATGTTAAAAAAAAAAAAACGGTAAGTAATTCGAATTTCAGTGCCACCCTATCAGATCAGAAAAAACTTCCAAATGCCATAAGATTTCAAACAACAACTTAGCAATAAGAAGAAAAGAACCATTGATATACACAACTTCAATGAATCTCAGTGGCACTGAATTGAGGGAAAACCACCAATTTCAAAAGGTTGCATCTGTAGGATTCCATTTACAGAGTTTTCTGGAAAAAACAAAATAGAACTATATAGTGATACAGAAGAGATCAGTGATGGTCAGAGGTCAGGGGAATAGGCAGGGAAGGACTAATATAACGATAGTATAAAGAAATTTTTTGGAATGAAAAAGCTGTTCTGTATCCTGATTGTGGTGGTGGTGGGATCCTGAATCTATAGGTGTGTTAAATTCATATAACAGTATGAATTTAGGGGGGTTACCCTAAAAAGGGCTATTTAATTATATGATAATTTCTAAACAAAAGGAAAAAAATTCCAACCAGGCTATATCTGTGTTCCACTAGATATCATTGGGTACAGCTATATTGCAGGTCGTATTAAAATTAAGAACAAGGGCCATTTTTAGTTAGTTTTTAATACAACAGGAGCAAACAGTGTTTAATTGTCTTTGACCATCAAGTCATACCAAACTGTATTCTCCTAACTTTTAACTGGATTCAAACACAGATCACCCTTTTATTTTTCACATGGCAGCAGATAAAATAACTCAAGTTCCTTAAAAAAACAAACAAAAAAACCCTCACATTTCAAGGGCAACCATTTACCTTGAAGCTGTAATCAATATTCAAGGAAGTCAGACTGCCTTTATTTCCCCCCTCCTTTTAGGATCTTCCCTCAAAAACCAGCCTCTACCATTAAAATCAATAACTAAAGACTGAGATGATTTTAATGTTGTTAAAAAAAATGAAAAGGCGACTGGGGTGGCTCAGTCGGTTGAGCCTCTGCCTTCTGCTTGGGTCATGATCCCATAGTCCTGGGACGGAGTCCAGTGTGGGCTCTCTGCTCAACGGGGAGGTTGCTTCCCCTCTCCCTTTACCTCTTCCAGCACCCCCTCCCCACCCATGCTCTCTCCCCCTAATAAAATAAAAATTAAAAAAAAAAAACACAAAGCTTTGTCTCCTACTTATGAACATCTAAAATGAATTTAAGAGCTTTCCAATATTGCTTTTGTGATTTCCACCCAATACTACTCTTTGATATAAAATACATATGAAACACATACAAGTTCCACACATTTTATTTATGGTACATTGATCATCTACTTTGTTTATATGAAGCAAGTACTAAAAAATTCAATACAGACTTTTATTAGAACCAAGAATCAAAGAACAACTCAGTAACATTAAACCTACCTATTTCCTTTTATTATCCATCTTAAAGATAAGTGGCTCTAAAATGTGGTATTTCATGGTTTGTATAAAGATGTTTATGACAGAATCTAGAGCTAATTCCAAACATTAAGACTAGCTAGAAAAAAATTCTATAATACACTTCTGCACTTTTCTTATGATTCTATTTTTATAAGTACTTCAGCTATATTTTGGCATTCCAAAAAGGATTTTGAAAGGATCTGAGTTATAATTAACCAAATATTATATGATATACACACTTAAGTGACTTATGTTTATTGATTTAGCAGTATCTAAGGCACACTATGCTTTCAGAAATCCATTAGGCTACTCAGCATTCCATTGGAATGGCCCCTCATGAAAACTAAGAACTGTGCGCTACACTGCTGTTTTTCAGAATTCTAAGTTGAAGGTCATGGCCAAAAATCATTTCATAAAGACATCATACCTTTGAGCTTTAGTACATCAGCGATGAAGGATCTATTCTGGTACTTATGAATATTAAATGATTTGTCTCAGATCCTCATATAAAAACCAGTGCTCTCAGTAACTGCTTTTAAAGAAGATAAAAAATCCAAAATGTCATTAGGAAAGGAATACTTTTCACTTTAAAAAGGGGGAAAAGTATTTAAGGAGCAGGGAAGATCCCCCATCATCCTTAATCAGAAGCAAGGGTCACTAACTACTTCAGGGATAACGAGTCACCCAATGAAGGGAATGACTTTCAAAGTAATGTGTTGCCTTAATTTCTTTTTTTTTAAAGTCCTACATGACACACAAGTTTAGTCTAAGACAACAACAATCATTCTGGAAAGTCTAACAGAAGGTAGGCAAAATATTCTTTGCCAGCCAAATTTTGAACAAGACTCCAATATTTGACGTAAGAGTAGTTATAGAGGATCAACTCATTTCAGCCAATTTCTTTCCATTTTCCATGTGGAAAAATACAAGAGCATGTACCTTCCAGCCGTGATGTGAAATGTGAAATGTCAACACGCATTTCAAGTAATCGTCATAGTGAGAAAAAGCAGAGAGGCTTTTGAAGTAGTAGAGAATGTTACAAATAAAGAAACTAACTAAACCAATAATTAATAGAAAAGATTAGGGCATGAACTATTGTATTCCCCCTAAATGTAAATATTAATTTCTAACTATATCACTCTTCAGAAAAGAGATGTAAGTCTCTAAAATTGTCAAGAAATTAAAAGATGTATTAGAGCCTACCTCTGAAATAGAGTAACCCCTTTCTAAGAATTTAACCTAAAAAAATTTTCCAGAAATAAATATACTGAAGTTTCATTATAGTGGAAAAAGCAGACGAAATCTTAACATCCAAAAAATAAATGTTCAGGGCCCCTGGGTGGCTCAGTCATTAAGCATCTGCCTTTGGCTTACTCCTGATCCCAGGGTCCTGAGAAACAGCCCTGTATCAGGCTTCCTGCTCAGCGGGTAGCCTGTTGGAAGCCTGTTCTCCCTCTCCCACTCCCCCTGACTGTGTTTCCTCTCTTGCTGGGTCTCTCTGTATAAATAAATAAATAAATAAATAAAACCTTTAAAAAAAAAAAAAAAGCTATGTTCAGGGGCACGTGGCTGGCTCAGTTGGTACAGCATGTGATTCTTGATCTTGGAGCTCTAAATTCAAGCCCCACGTTGGGTATGCGATTACTTAAATAAAATCTTAAAAATTAAAACAAATAAAAAGGGAAGGGGGGCCTGGGTGTCTCAGTCGGTTAAGTGTCTGCCTTCAGCTCAGGTCCTGACCTGAGGGTCTTGGGATGGAGTCCTGCATCAGGCTCCCTGCTCAGTAGGGAGCCTGCTTCTCCCTCTCCCAGTACCCGCAACGCTGTGCTCTCAGTCTCTGTCAAACAAACAATATTTTTAACAAATGAAGAGAAGGGAAGTGTTCAATTAAAACATAGGACAATGGAATATTATGCAATAACTTAAGCAAGTTAAAACCAAAGATAAAGCAGAAAAATTATATATGCCCTATAAGTAGGACTATGTAAAACATGCTTGTTCAATTTGAAAGGTCATTAGTATCTGTGGTAATAGAAACATGGATTTTTCTCTATTTAAAAAAACAAACAAACAGTGATGACAAGTTAAATAGTTCATATTTAAGCGATCATAACTACAGGGGATACTTTTGAAAAGCAAACGCTATCTTTAACTGGTAGTCAAACAAATGGTGACACAGTGGATATATTTAAAATGGGGAGGGGAGGGGACAGCTGACAAAAAATCATCACCATACCACAGGATATGCTGTCCTTAAATCCGCTGACGAGTTCCATCTGTTGCACTTTGGCAGCAAAAAACACAGGGCTGATTAGATTCCTGGTTAGGAGGGAAGACTGAATGGTGGGATGGGGAAGGCCACAGATATTGGGAGCTATGAATGAACAATAAAACCTTTCACTCTCCAAAATGAAAGGATACTTAAAACTCAGGACTGTGCCAGCCTCGCAGCACATACACTGATACTCAGGATCACTCAAGCTCCGACAGATGAATTACATTACTGTGCTCCCCATTATGGTACATTAACCAATTCATTCTACGTACCCGTCAGCATAAAAGGAATTTATACCTGGGTTATTATTTCAAAGCAGATCAACTGGCCAGACTTGCAAACCCAATACAAAATTTGTAAGGAAAGGTTATAGAATACTGAAATCCTCTCAAATGTTAGAGTGCATTTTTTAAACCCTTCTACAAATTTTCCCACTGTTTTTCACATTATGAAGATGGCAATCATGGCCAAATTGAATTGCATATGGCAATTCACAGAATGTAAGATCTCAAGTGAACCAAGTAAATGAATTGTGAGTGCAAGGATGGAATTCTATCTCTAATATGAAAGCCTAATTCAAGAGTGGATCGCTTATCAATTAAATTAAACCCTGAAGCTACATATCTGATCCTGGAAATAGGTATTCATTTGAATGCTTTTTTGACATCTCCGATTTTTAAAAAGGATCTTTTACTTGACTGACAGACAACACGATTAAGTGTCACAGTTTAATTCATGAGTTTTAGCCGCTAGCTTGGTACCTCAACTAGAATGGCCTTTGACTGGTTTCCAGAATGTTTGGTTTAGACTCAGTCCTGTAAAACCTGCTCCAGCACTCAGTGATCTCGCCCACATCTTCACGCACCTGCTATTGATGGCAGGATTGTCAGACTGGTGAGGACTCAGGGCACCTGGGTGGCTGAGTCAGTAGAGCATGTGACTCTGGGTCCTGAGTTCAAGCCCCATGTTGGGCGTAGTTAAACAAAAACTCCTGAGAATTCCCTATCTAAGAAATCACTTTCCCAATTCTTCTTGCATAAAGTTCCACTTGACCTTGCCCTTATCCAGCTTTCATCTTTTGTCATGTCCTCATGACCATGGTCCTATTTTTCCATCTCCTGGTTTTGTTGCTTAAAAGTTCACCCTATTCAGCCCAACTCCTACCTTTCAAAATTCAGCTCTGCTACTTACTTTTGAAAAATTCTGATTTCCTTACTCTCTCTCTTCTCCTTTCCAAAATTAGCTACTACGTGCTTCCACAGTATCCAGCACATATCTCTATCAGAGGATCCACCACAAACTGTAAGGAAAAATGTGTCTGCTATTTCACAATAGGAATAGACTGATGATTTGTTAGGAGTGAAGGAAAATCTCTCTGAAATGACATTTGCTAACTGCTTACTTCACATACGTAAAGATTACCAGGCTGTGATATATTCAAACCCTTAGCATAAATATATTTTAGTTAAAAAACAAAAACCACTGGTTTTTTAAATAGAGAAACGTAACAAAGAAGGAAACCCTGTAACTCTAATATGCGTAACACCACACTACTATGTTGTTTATTCCCAGTCTGTCCCCTCTTTCAACCAAGTACTAAAAGGGGAAAAACCAGAGCTTATTCACTTTTCTAACACCAGAGTTTAGCACAGTGTCTGGCACATAAATATTTGATAAATTAACAAATGAGATGATACATTAATTCCAAGAATAATTCCCTTAGGATGTACATCTGGTTCCCACTATACTTCTGAGTAACCCTCCTTCGGTTGGACTAATTATAAATCTGCCTTCTGGAGCAACAGAAAATTCTTCCTCTTCCACGTAAGAGCCTTTTAATCAGATGAAGAAAATATGTGTAGTGAAAGAAGGGAACACCAAAATATGAGCTAGAGCCGTGGTTCTCAACCCTGGCTGCACATCTGAACTGTTTTGGGAGCTTTTTTTTAAAACAATACTCCTGAGTGGGCCCCCACTCCAGTCAGATTAACTCAGAATATTTAGGGATGAGACCCAGGCTTTTTTCCACTCCACAAGTGAAAGCAATGTGCAGCCAAGATTTCAAACCACTGAGTTAGGGGAACTGGGTTCCAGCTCAGGCTCCGCAAGTAACAATTTCCCTTAGGTATTTTACTTAAACTCACTTGGTCAGTATTTCTACCTTTGTAAAACAGAAGCCAACACCCACCTCATTTACACAGCTAAGGTCAAACACAAGTTCAGGGAGCTCTCTGAAAAAGCCGAAACTGCTCAACAACCGTTAGGGTTTCCTTATTTTTGACTAGATCACCATCAAGAAAGGGAATTTTTTCATATAACCCTGAAAGAAGGAAATCCTGACTAGATAAAAGCCAGGAGTGTTGAGGATAGGGTAAAGGAGGCATGGAACTAAACACATGCGTGGTCTGAGGCAACACTGTTTAAAAAATGCTAATGTAATCTTAAAATGCATTAGAAGAATTCCACTATCGGGACCAAGGGAGATAATAATCCCATTTATATTCCGCAATGGTCAAACTCTAACTGGAATATCCCGTTCAGTTCAGAGTACCTCATTTCAAGAAGTCATTAGCAGACTAGTAGGAGTCCAGAAGAGGGTGATTTGACTAATCTGGCAATCATGTCACATGAGGAATGGTTAAGGAACTAGGGATGCATGGCCTGCAAGGGAGGAGGGGGCAACCTTCATAAAATTAAAGGGCTATCATGTGGAAGAAATCGAGTGTGTTGCTCTAGAAGCCACAAAAGTAGGAAGTTACAGGGATGGACGGCATAACGAAGAACTTTGATAATAATTCTGTAAATCACAACTTCTGGATGTGTTTAAAGAAAAAAAAAAAAAAGATTCCTGGGCTCCACTTACAAAGACTGTTTTGAGAAGTCTAAGATGTGCCCTGGAATCTACATTTGAGGCAGATTCTCTGGGTAACTCTGGGTAGTCTCTAAAAATTTTTTAAGAGGTTTATTATAATTCACATACCATGAAATTCATCCACTTAAAGAGCAAAATTCAATGGATTTTAGTACATTCAGAGCTGTGCGGTCATTATCACAATTTTAGAAGGTCTCCATCACCTTCAGAAGAAATTCTGTACCCATTAGAAATCTCTCATTTTCCCCCAGATCTCTTAGCCCTAAGCCATCACTAACCTACTCTACAAAGTTACCTATTCTTCACTTCAAATAGAAATGGAATTCTGCTATCTGTGGTATTTTGTGAATACTCTTTCATGTAGCACTGTTTTCAGGATTTGTCCCCTTCATTCCTCTTCACAGCTAAATGATACTCCATTTTATGGATAGACCACATCTTATTTATCCATTCACTGGCTGATGGGACATTGGAGTTTCCACTTTTTGGCTGTTATGGATAACGCTTCTTTGAATACTGAAGTTTTTGTGCGGACATCAGTATATAACCACAAGGGATAAAAACCTAACAGTGAAACTGCTGAGTCCTATGGTAATTCTGTTCACCCTAGGGAGGAACTGTTGAACTGTTGTCCAAAGTGGCTATACCATTTTACTTTCCCAGCAGCAATATATGAAGATTTCTGTTTTCCACATCATTGCAAACACTTATTATCTGTCTTTTGATTAGAGCCATCCAAGTGGGTGTGAAATGGTAACTCATGTGGTTTTGATTTGCATTTCCCTGATGGCTAATGGTGTTAAGCATCTTTCATGGGCTTATCTGTCATTCACCTATCTTTGGAAAATTGTACTTTGAGAAACAATGAATTTGCCTTATCAATAAGAACAAGATCTTCAATGAACAGAAACACATTTTTTAAAAAAAGAAAAGAAAAAAGAAACACAAATACACTTAAACCCACAAGCTTATAATATTATGAGAAAGAAAAACCACCACTGGATGATGTTGGCAAACTAACTCATTTTGGAAAAGTGGTTAATACAGGGAAAGATTCCAACATTTATTCTGCCTTTCTCATATGAACTGTACACCTAGATAACCAAACAATTAAAGAAGAATTCCCTTTACAGAAGCATTCCAGCTAATAACGATATGACCAATTATTACCATTTTGCTATCTTGATTTAACAGATCTAGGCATTTAGCTTTAGTAGCTGCAAACATCATAAGAAATCAGCAGATCTTATGGGCCTACTGATAAGAACATACATCCCGCACTGGGACATAATCTTACCCACCCCCTCCAAAAAAATAAATCAAACTTAAATCTGATCAAACCATGGTCCAGAAAAAAGTTTCTTCAAATAAAGTTTAAGGCAGGAGGGGCAAGAAAATAGGAAAAAGTGAAAAAAAAAAAAAAAGTCAATCTCAGTGTGTGTCTCTTATTTAGTGATTCAAACAATCTTTAAAAAATTTTAGCAGAATTATAAGACAATTGGAAATGTGAACACCGCCTGCATAATTTAAAGGAATCATTAATTTTTTAAAAGATTTTATCTATTTATTTGACAGAGAGATCACAAGTAGGCAGAGAGGGGGAAACAGGCTCCCTGCCGAGCAGAGAGCCCAATGCGGGGCTCAATCCCAGGATCCTAGGATCATGACCTGAGCCGAAGGCAGAAGCTTTAACCCACTGAGCCACCCATGCGCCCTTTAAAGGAATCATTAATTTTTAAAGATTTGAAATACTATTGTAGTTATGATTTTTAAAGTAGTCTTAATCTTTTAGATACATACTGAAAGGGGCGCCTGGGTGGCTCAGTTGGGTCACCCCTGCCTTTAGCTCAGGTCATGATCTCAGGGTCCTGGGATTGAGCCCCACATTAGTCAGGCTCTCTGCTCAGCAGGGAGCCTGCTTCCCCCTCTCTCTCTGCCTGCCTCTCTGCCTACTTGAGATCTCTGCCTGTCAAATAAATAAAATCTTAAAAAAAATACATACTGAAATATATATGGATAAAGTGATAGGTCATGGAAAGACAGCCCACCCTCATGGACTGCTAGAAGAAATATTGTTAAGATGATTACACTACCAAAGAAATCTACACATTTAATGCAATCCCTATCAAAATACCAACAGCATTTTTCACACAACTAGAACAATTCTAAAATTTGTATGGAATCACACAAGTGCCCAAGTAGCCAAAGCAATCTTGAAAAGCAAAGCTGGAAGATCCCAATTCCAGACTTCAAATTATACTACAAAGCTCTAGTAATCAGAATAGTATGGTACTGGCACAAAAATAGACACAAAGATCAATGGAACAGAAAACCCAGAAACAAATTCACAACTATATAGTCAATTAATCTTTGGCAAAGCAGGAAAGAATATCTAAAGGGAAAAAAGACCGTCTCTTCAAAAAATGGTATTAGGAAAACTGGACAGCAACATGCAAAAGAAGGAAACTGGACCACTTTCTTATACCATACACAAAAATAAATTCAAAATGGATTAAAGACCTAAATGTGAGACCTGAAACTGTAAAAATCCCAGAAGAGTACACAGGCAGTAAGTTCTCTGACATTAGCTACAACAACTTCTTTCTAGCAATAATAAACTATTGGGACTGCGGGACAGTTTGGGACAAAATAAAAGGCTATTGTACAACAAAGGAAACAACAGAACTAAAAGGCAATCTGTGGGACGCCTGGGTGGCTCAGTGGGTTGAGCCTCGGCCTTCACCTCAGGTATGATCTCAGAGTCCTGGGATCAAGCCCTGCATCTGGCTCTCTGCTCAGCAGGGAGCCTGCTTCCCCCTCTCCCTCTGCCTGCCTCTGCCTACTTGTGATCTCTCTCTGCCAAATAAATAAAATCTTTAAAATAAATAAAAGGCAACCTATGGAATATGAGAATGTATTTGCAAAGGACATATCCAATAAAGGATTAGTACCCAAAATACATAAACATATATATGAAGAACTTATGAAACTCAATACCCCTCCCCCAAATAATCAAATTTAAGAATGGGCAGAAGACATGCACAGACATCTCCAAAAACGACATCCAGATGGCCAATAGGAACATGAATGGGTGCCTGATATTCATCAGGGAAATGCGTATCAAAACTACAAGGCCACCTCACACCTGTCAGAATGGCTAAAATCAACAAGCCAAGAAAACAGGTGTGAGCAGAGATATGGAGAAAAAGGAACCCTCTGGCACTGTTGGTGGGAATGCAAACTGGTGCAGCCACAGTGGAAAACAGTACAGAGGCTCTTCAAAGAAGTTAAAAGAGAACTATAATCCAGGAATCACACTACTGCGTTATCTATTCAAAGAATACAAAAATACTAATTCGAAGGGCTACATTACTTGATTGATTGATTGATGTAAACCTGTGTTTACAGCAGCATTATTTACAATAGCCAAAATAAGAAAGCAGCCCAAGTGTCCACTGAATGATGAACAGAGAAAGAAAATGTGGTGTATGAAATCTTGCCAGTTGTAACAACACGGATGGAGCTGGTGAGTGTAAGTGAAGTAAGTCAGAGAAAGACAAATGCCACATGATTTCACCATGTGGAATTGAAAAAACAAAACAAACTAGCCAAGGGGAAAAAATAAGAGAGAACTGATGGTTACCAGAGGGAAGGGGTGTGGAGGGATGGGTTAAATAGGTGATGGAGATTAGGGAGTGCACATGTGATGAGCCCCAGGTGATGTGTGGACCTGTTGAATCACTATACCATACACCTGAAACTAGTATAACGCTATGTTAATAAGTGATGGTCATGGATTTAAATATACTTCAAAAATAAACTTCAAAATACTGGAGAGAAGTAGGTAGTATAGCTGAAACTGTTGAAGTTTGTGAAGGATACACAGACATCCATCACGCAATTTTCATTTTTGCGATTTCCCAGATGTTTCCTAAGTAAGTAAAGTTTGCAGGGGGCACCTGGGTGGCTCAGTTGATTCAGCAACAGCCTTCAGCTCAGGTTAGGATTCCAGGGTCCTGGGATGGAGCTCAGCAGGGAGCCAGCTTCTCCCTCTCCCTGTTGCTCCTGCTCTCTCTTGCTAGCTCTCTCGCTCTCTCTCTCTCTCTCTAATGAATAAGTAAAATCTTCTTTAAAAAGTTGGTTTTTTTTTTTTAAGGCTGTCAAAACCAAAACAGGAGTTGTGAAGAGGCCTGTCGCTAGCCATAATAAGAGACAAGATGGCTCCTTATCACAGTTCTTATAAATGACAAAGATTTCTTCTTCCAATGCTAGGGCTCTATTCAAAGCAGCAGTCTTTTAAAACAGATCTACCTAAATCACCTCGATTTGCCACTTCATTTTGCTAACAGAAACTTTTCAGACCCTCAAAACTGTTTACATACAACTATTAATCCACTTTCCGAAGTGCTTAAAAGCTTACTCTTAAGAAACACAACAGAAAAATTAATCAAATGAGAAAATATATTTTAAAATTATATTTAAAGTGCAATTCACATGCAATTCACCTCTAAAGTACAATTACTGTTTCTGTGAGCAATAGATTTATCATCAAAAATAAGCTTCATAAATCAATTTTAATATGTATTCTGGGATTGATGACTAATATCTGCTCCTTCAAAATTTATGCACTTATACTCTTATTTATACGCTTATTTATACTCTTATTGAGCAAATAGGTTATAGTTACTACCCCTCCCCCAATGCTATTTTACTGATCTAAATTTATAATCTTTTAAGATTTGAGAGAGAGAGAGAGAGAGAGAAAGTGCCTATGTGTGAGTGTAAGTGCGGGGAGAGGCAGAGGAACACGGAAAGAATCCCAAGCCGACTGAGTTAGATGTCAGATGTGGGGCTCAGTCCCATGACCTATGAGATGTGACCTGAGCCCAAATCACCAATCTGATGCTTAAATGACTGGTAAAGGGGTGCCTGGGTGGCTCAATCTATCTTTAGCCAACAAGATTTTGTAAAATGGGATGGAATAAAAATAGAAATAAACCAAAAGACACAAGGGTATGCCAAGTCATGTAATGAGTACCAAGAATCACTGGATAATATTCTAGAGAAGGATCGGCACGTACAGAAAATACTCACAGGTTGGGAGATGAGGCAAGAGAAGTAACAGGTATAATACAGCATACCATAAGTTTAACCAAACCCTTGAATTTCATTATTATATCATTTTAATATCAACACTTTTACATTAGTGTGCTCAACTTTTTGTTTTTGTTTTTGAATTCTGATCTAAATTTTTCAAAACTTAAACTAGGTTTGGGGAGGCAGCGGAGAAAAAAGATCATACTAGGTTTTACAAAATTGCTCAGTAAAATCTCCTATTACTAAAATACAATGGTACTAAATACTGACAAGAATGTGAAGCAATAGGAATTCTTATACATTTCTGGTGGAAATATAAGCACAAACACCTTAGAAAACAATTGGCATCGTCCAGTTAAATTGAAAACTCCTTGTCTTGGTTTCCAATGGCTGTTCTAACAAATCCCTATAAATTTAGTAGCTTAAAACAACAGATATTTAACCGCTCACAGTCCTGGAGACTAGAAGTCCAAAATAAGTATCACTGAGCCAAATTCAGGGTGTTGGCAGGGCTGCACTCCCTCGAGAGGCTCTAGGAGAGCATCTATTTCTTGGCTCTTCCACCTTTGCATGGCTGCTGACACTCCTCGGCTGTGGCCACATCGCTCCCTCTGTGAGCCTAGGGCCTTCTCCTTTCACACTGCGCGCAATCTCACCGCCTCCCCTCTGTTAAGGACGCTTGTGATTGCACTTAGAGCCCACCTGAAAATCTAGGCTAATCTGCCCAACTCAAAATTCTTAACGACATCTGTGAAGAGTCTCTTTCCATACACGGTAACATTTACAGGTTCCAGGGATTAGGACCTGATGTCTTTGGGGGCTATCAGCCAGCCCACTATATGCATATAGCCTACAGTCCAGCAATCCACTCCAGGGCAATTCCCCTCTGAAACTCTTGCACTTGAACACAAGATGACAAGGTCAAGAATATTCACAGCAACATAATAACCACAACAACAAAAATCAGGAAAAAACTCAAATACCGTCAATAAGAGGACAGATACACAGTGGTATAGTCATAATTAGGAAGCAGTGAAAATTAAAAGAAGTAGAGCTATACACATCAACCTACAAGCATCGTATAATACATGTGGAGTCAAGAAAAAAGCCACCAAAAAATACATATGGCAACTCCATTTATATAATAAGGTCTTAAAACACAAAAAACCTAAGCTCTGTAACATTTAGGATTGTGAACATGTGCTCAAACAATAAAGAAAAGCAAAAGACCACGCAGACCACGCTTTCTCAGTCGAGCCCACAAAGTGACACAGGAGAAAGGCAAGGATTCTCTTTATGCCCAGGGACAGCAGTGATATGACAGGAAGCAGAGCGCCTAGGGTGGGCAGACTAAGCCGATTTTCTGGGCAGAGGCTAAAACTACAAAAGGAGTGTGTTGAGGCTTGAATGTGTCGAGCCCAACGGCAGATCGAAGGGAACACTGGCTAGTAAGAGACGCAAGTAGTCTGAACTGGGAGGAGGTAAGAGAAAGGGCCAAGTGATCCAATTCTAAGCTTCATATGTCGTTATATTATGAAGACAATAAAATCTTGACGCTATGTTCACTTCAAAAAAGAAAAACAAACACAAAATTCAGGATAGTGGTTTCCTATGTGGGAGAGAGGAAGGGTTGTAGAGTATGCAGGGAGCTTTAAAGGGAGTCGTATGGAACCATTTCTTAAGTGAGAAGTGAGATCACAGAATATATATATTTTAAAATTTATTTGTATGTATATATTCCAAATTTTTACCCAAAATACCTATACTTTTTGAATATATATTTAATAAAAGATGTTGTAGTTCCTTATTATTCCAGCCCTAAAAAGCAGACCAAGATCATTAGCCCTACTGCTGATAAATACTTAGTGGTTTCTCTAGAGATGGCATCACTGCATAACTAAAGTACTCCCAGTATAAGGTGTGAATAGCCCAAGTGCTCCACATTTTTAGGAACCGTGTGAGCTGACACACAAACTAAGCTTTGGGTGATGCTGTAGTTATCTCTGCCTCCAGAAGGAGCTGCTCACTGTACAGGGAGACGAACACTGAGAGCAGAAGTTCTTAATGGAGGCGAGGGAGGTAGGGGTGGGTAGAGACTGCCTCCCAGGGGACAGTTGGCAATGCCTAAACACATTTTTGGCTGCTACAAGAATAGAGGTACTACTGGCATCTGGTGGGTGGAGGCCAGGAACATTGCTAAATATCCTACAGTGCACAGGGAAGGCCTCACAGCTGAGGCCAAGATGGAGAAACACTGTTCTACAGGAACCATCTGATTTGAGTGCATGCGATAAGCCTCCCTCCTGCCCCCTGACATTGAGGGTGACAATGAACTCTCCCATAAGGGATATAGAAAGTCTGAGCTGGCAGAATCTGCCCATCCTCAGAACTGTGCACAGGAGGGATTCTAATCATACGCTCAATTAAAACACCAGTTTTACAGATGATTACTATGTACCAGAAGAATTCTGATAGACTGTAAACTCAAGGGTGCAGACTTAAGATTCATTCATCTTTTTATCTTCTACCCTAAAATCTCAGTACAATTTGAATGGTTTCTCCTGAAATAAGGCACAGAGTAGAGCACCGGGCATGTTGAAGCACTCAATAACATCAGTTAATAGTATTTGAAATAAAAAAAATTTTTTTTTTCAAATTTATTGCAAACAATGTCAGTATAGTTGACAACTTTGTCTATTTTATTCCCTTAGTGTGTATCCCATGCACATAATCTGGCATATAACAGATGCTCAAAAAATATTTACTGAATGAGCAAATGACTAAAATGCTACCTGAGGGGCGCCTGGGTGGCTCAGTGGGTTAAAGCCTCTGCCTTCGGCTCGGGTCATGATCCCAGGGTTCTGGGATCGAGCCCCGCATCGGGCTCTCTGCTCAGCAGGGAGCCTGCTTCCTCCTCTCTCTCTGCCTGTCTCTCTGCCTCCTTGTGATCTCTGTCTGTCAAATAAATAAATAAAATCTTAAAAAATAAAATAAAATAAAATAAAATAAAATGCTACCTGATAGCCCACATACAGCCCCACCACCCCCCAACAAAACGAAATAGAACAAACAACAGAAAGCAATAGATGTAATGAGAAACCACTTTCAAACACATTCCCAGGTCAGCACTAAATCTGAGACTCCAGACCTCATCTTCCTCTGGTCAACATCACTAAGACAGGTGAAATCAGTGGTATTCACACTTTGATTATAAAATCAGATTAATTCTAAACCCATGGCCTGTGACTGTCAGCTCCGTCGGGCAAGAACGTGAATATGCACCCAGTGACAACTCAACAGAAAGTACAAATGACCATGGCTGACACTAAGTATTTCTAAGAAACGAGAAATGCTGCGTCTTTTGTGCCACTGAATCTTGCCCTGCCTGTCAATTCCTGCTCACAGCTGTGCCTGACTAATTAAAACTGCCTGGAAACCTAGTCTATCACTTTGCTGGTTATTTCTTTTACTAAATCAAAAGACTCCACTTTAGGATTCAAATCCATCTGTCTCTCTCAGTCTGCAAAGAACAAATGTTCAGAAAAACTAACTAAATAGCTAAAATTAAATGTACCTTTCCTAGCTAAGACTTAATACATTGTTGGGGACAGGGAATAAGGAATATAAGGATATACCACTAAAAACAGGTTAATTCAAAGCTTACCCATATAGTTTCTTACATATTCATTTCCTATCTTAGCAAATCAGAGATAAATACAGAAACTGTTGGCTAAAATGGATTTACATCTAAAAAACAACTTTCTGGTGAAATTAACACCTATCAAACATTGCTCATCCAAACTCTTCCAAAATAATTACATATGACTATCAACCCCAAAGGTTTGCTCATACATTTTCCCTCTCATTTGGACTTTAGAAAACCTAAACTGATTCATAATCTATAGTTTTACTTTCGATATCTGAAATATACAGGTTTCATTGCTGAGCTACTGGTCCTGTCCCATGTTCAGAAAAACACAAGAAAAAAAAATCTACTTGATCTGGAACATATGACTTAACATTTCTAAGAGCTTTATCAATTATTAAAGCAAAATACATAAAACTCCCCCCTCTGCTTTTACTATCACTTCTGAGTTACAGAGTCCCTGCCTAAAATGATACAGGACAAACACATGAAAATATTTTACAGCAATGAAAAAGACATAGTGCACTATGGATTTCAACAGTCAAAAGTTGCTCCTGCAATATTTCTGACTAATTTTTTGCTGCCAACATCACATATACCAAATTATACCATGTTATACCTATGCTCTGAAATGTCACAAAATATCTAAAGTTCAATTTCTCTTTCCAATATGATTTTTTAACCAAAGGAATTGATTCTTGGGTCGCCTGAGAGGCTCCGTTAAACATCCGCCTTCCGCTCTGGTCATGATCCCAGGATCCTGGGACGGAACCGCCATCACATTGGGCTCTGCTCAGCAGGGAGTCTGCTTCTCCCTCTGCACCCCACTCCAACCCCCCTCACCCCCACTCATGTTTCTGCTCTCTCTCTCTCTCTCTGAAACAAATCAGATTTAAAACACACACACACACACACACACAGGAATTCATTCTTTAGTAAGCAATGTAACAGACAACAAAATGAAGCAGAAAGCATAATCAAAAATTTTATATCTTGGAAAGTTATTTCAAAAACACTGTAATTAATACACTGATGCACATTTAATTTAAAATACTGTATATTACCCAGAGGTTACTGATAAAATGAAAAATAAGGTTTCTTTTTTTTTTCAAAATCTGTAACTGCAATTTTATAATTTCACTAAAACTCTTAAAACTACAGCAAAATCACCTCTAAAGACATATATCAATTTTTTTTTTAATTGTACTGGAAACGTGCTCTATCTAACAAAAGAAAATAAATTCCACCAACTAAGGCTTTAAAATATTTTTGTTACGTGGATTTATTTTAAAAGTGCTCAACTCGGGACGCCTGGGTGGCTCAGTTGGTTAAGCAGCTGCCTTCGGCTCAGGTCATCATCCCAGCGTCCTGGGATCGAGTCTCACATCGGGCTCCTTGCTCCGCAGGGAGCCTGCTTCTCCCTCTGACTCTGCCTTCCACTCTGTCTGCCTGTGCTCGCTCTCGCTCTCTCTCTCTCTGACAAATTAAAAAAAAAAAAAAAAAAATCTTAAAAAAAAAAGGTGCTCAACTCATATCCCTGATGTCCCAGAGCACGTAGGTAGGTAGTGATATTGACCTGACAAATACTTAGACAAACACCACCAAATTCTATTTATAAATAAATAAAACAGTATTCTTCAAATTCAATGCGACAAGCTTCATTTATGATGCACATTTTTTTTTAAGATTTTATTTATTTATTTGACAGACAGAGATCACAAGTAGGCAGAGAGAGAGGAGGAAGCAGGCTCCCTGCTGAGCAGAGAGCCCGATGTGGGGCTCCATCCCAGGACCCTGGGATCATGACCTGAGCTGAAGGCAGAGGCTTTAACCCACTGAGCCACCCAGGCGCCCTATGATGCACATTTTGATGTACAAAGTGTTGATAAGCACTGTGAGGATTTAGAAACATTTGATATACAAAGATATTGAACATTGTTTCATTAGAGAAAAACTGGAATCAACCTAAAATGTCTATCAAAAGGAGAACAGCTAAATAATCTCTGAGGAAGTTTAAAAAAATGAAACTAAATGACTTATGTATTTATATATGTTTACACATAATTCATATTCATCTACATATAATTCATGTACATATGCACATGAATCAAGGTCTAAGATATACTGAATAGGAAAAGACAAGTTGTAGAAACATGCATATAACAACACTGATGTTTAAAAAGACAATACTAGGGGCACCTGGGTGGCTCAGTGGGTTAAGCCTCTGCCTTCAGCTCAGGTTACAATCTCAGGGTCCTGGGATGGAGCCCCGAATCAGGCTCTCCGCTCAGCGGGGAGCCTGCTTCCCCCTCTCTCTCTCTGCCTGCCTCTCTGCCTACTTGTGATCTCTATGTCAAATAAATAGATAAATCTTAAAAAAATAAAAAATAAAAAGACAATACTAGGGTCACCTGGATGGCTGTCAGGTAAGCATCTTACTCTTGATTTCAGCACGGGTCATGATCTGAGGATTACGAGATGTGAGCTGGCATCAGCCTCTGCACTCAGCAGGGTCTGATTCTCTCCCTCCCTCTCTCTCTGACCCTCCCCCTGCTCACACATGCTCTCTCTCACTCTCTCCTTCTCTCAAATAAATAAATAAATTGTAAAAATAAATAAAATCAAAAGACTATGCTATATACATCCTATGGTGACATCCTCGGGCTTGGTGCCTAAACAAGCTAAGGACCGAAATGAACATGCCTGGCGGAGGCCAACTGCCCCAGCAGGGAGCCAATGGAATGGGATTTGAACAGGCCTGAATGTGAATTCTAACTCTCTCTCCACGACGACGCCTAAGGCAAATCTGTAGAATTACTTAACAAATTTTTGTAATAAATTTTGATTTCCATTTACTTAGAGTTGTCACTCTTGGGACATTTTTTAAAAGCATTTCCAACTCTTTATAGATTTAAGGAGAAAAATCAACAGCAATGTTAGAAATATCCTACAATGTCTTATTTCTTTTTAAAGATTTTATTTATTTATTCGATGGAGAGAGGGAGCAAGAGAAGCAGGCTCCCTACTGAGCAAGGAGCCATATGCAGGGCTCAATCCCAGGACTGAGCCAAAGGCAAACACTTTTTTTTTTTTTTTAAGATTTATTTATTTATTTATTTGACAGACAGAGATCACAAGTAGGCAGAGAGGTAGGCAGAGAGAGAGAGGAAGAAGCAGGCTTCCCGCTGAGCAGAGAGCCCGACGTGGGGCTCCATCCCAGGACCCCGAGATCATGACCTGAGCTGAAGGCAGAGGCCCAACCCACTGAGCCAACCAGGAGCCCCCAAAGGCAAACACTTAACCAAATGAGCCAAGCCGGGTGCCCCAACAAGGTCTTATTTTAGTGAAACAAAGCTGTACACCAAAAACTGCAGGGGTATTATAACTGATCCAGTGACTTCTGAAACAACTTGGATAATGTTAAGCACAAAAGAATCTGGTAGTAAACAGTCACACTGCAACAAACGAAGTAAGACAACCTGCCTTGAAAAATGGAACTCTAGATCGGAAATAACCTGGTAACAAAGCCAGGTAATTTAAACAAATTCTACAGGCAACGTGGGGCTCAAGCCCATTACCCAGAGATTAAGAGTCACATCCTCTACCAACTGAGTTGGAAAGGAGCCCCCTCACTTTTGAAAATAGGAGAAAAGGAGATAGGGAATACATATTCCTAAATAAAAGCTTTCCTACTCGGTTATCAATGATTTCTTACAGGCTATCAATTATTCGGATTAGTATTTCACATACAGGCAAAGGTAAGGTCCATGGCAAACTGGAGAATGCACGTCCCTCCTAAACAAGTTCAAATTCAAGTATTTTTAAAAACTCTGCATGCCCAAGAAAAACTCTCCGTGGGTTGAACTCTGCCTCCTGACTATATAATACCAAATTCTTCGTACTTCAGTTTCCTTTTCCATAAATACATACAAAAAAAATGTTTACTAAGCCACATTCTTTGTGCTTAACATTATCCAAGTTGTCTCAGAAATCACAGGACCAGTTATAATACTCCTGGCAGTTTATATTTTCATGTGGGGGGAAGAGTATTAAATTTATAACTCTCTTATCAATTATATTGCAATAAAGCTGAAAAAAAAATCTGATGATAAATAAGCTGGCATCTGTCAAGAAGACGTGTTGAAAAACGAAACTCTAGGATTGGGAACCTAGTGACTGAAGTACAAAGCCAGGTAAATTTGAGGAATTTACACTTCATTTACCTACCACTAGCCATCAATATGCAGACTGATATTAGGAATAATATCAGGCCCCTAGTGGATAGAACTTGGACTATGATCAACAACCTTCCTTCTATTCCAACATAGCTGAGAGATAAATCACACTC
Organism: Mustela nigripes; assembly: GCF_022355385.1. Classification (NCBI taxonomy): domain Eukaryota; kingdom Metazoa; phylum Chordata; class Mammalia; order Carnivora; family Mustelidae; genus Mustela; species Mustela nigripes. The sequence goes on from NC_081564.1 coordinate 9,525,012, forward strand.
TCTCCAGTCACCGTGGTTTCCTAAAGCAGTGATGCTCAGGGCAGAAGGAGAGGGGGCCCCATGGCAGGTGTTAAGAATTGCTGATTTCAAACATAAGGACAGTATGCTGGCCCAAGACTTATTTGCTCACATGCCAACTGCTTGCCATATGAACTATAAACACATTCCATTTATATGGATGACGTATAATAGGACAATACACAGAATTCCCTGCTTGAGCTGTTACAGGCTGTCACCTCATTGGCTCTGCCAAGTCCTTGCCCAGGCTTGAGCAGAAACAGTTCCTTCTAGTTTGGACAGAGATTAGGTGGTGGGGCACAGTCACATAAAGGTTGAAAGTTTTAAAGACCAAGCATTCTAACTGCTGGGAAAAAAATTTTTTTTCCAGGTTTTTTTATTCGCTCAAAGCACTGCAGCACAATTGCTATGACATCAAGAAATAAACAGGATTAACACAAGTGTTCTACAAGGAGATACATTAGGAGGACCATATATTTTATCCTAGGGATGCTGGCATCTCTCCATTTTTGTAAGCAATCTCTAAAGCATTAGTTAAAGAGCTGATCAATTTTATGGTTGAGAAAAATAAGCTATCAAACAGCTTCTAGTACACCCTTGAAATAGTTTTTGTGATGTTCGTTGAATGCAGTATCAAATGGAACTATGGATTTAAAAACTTAAAATTTGGGGGCCTCCTACATGGCTCAGTCGATTAAGTGTCCGCCTTTGGCTCAGGTCATGATCCTGGGGTCCTGGGATTGAGCCAGAGGTTGGGTTCCTGGCTCTGCTCAGCGGGGAGTCTGCTTAAGGATTCCCTCTCTCCCTCTGCCCCTCCCCCCACTCATGCACACATGTGCACTTGCACTCTCTCTCTCTGGAATAAATAAATCTACCTTTAGGGGCGCCTGGGTGGCTCAGTGGGCTAAGCCTCTGCCTTCGGCTCAGGTCATGGTCTCAGGGCCCTGGGATCAAGCCCCGCATCATGCTCTCTGCTTGCTTTTTTTTAAAAAAGATTTTATTTATTTATTTGTCAGAGAGATCACAAGTAGGCAGAGCGACAGGCATAGAGAGAGGCAGAAGCAGACTCCCTGCTGAGCAGAGAGCCTGATGCGAGGCTCGATCCCAGGATCCTGAGATCATGATCTGAGCCAAAGGCAGAGGCCCAACCCACTGGGCCCACAGGCACCCCAATAAATAAAAATCTTAAGAAAAAATAAGTCTATCTTTAAAAATAAATAAAAATAAAATAAATACTGAATTTTAATATAAATTCTGAAACGTTAGGAAAAGCATAATCCTCGGGTTTAAGTGTGCACATATATGTTTTATATATAAATACATGTGTGTATATATACTGTGTATTTACAGAAGTGGGAGAGAAGTGCTACAGATTCAAAATCTTAACAATGGAGGATTATGGCTTTTAACTTTTTTTTTTTGTCTTTATTTTACAGGCTGAGTATAATAAATACAAATTGCCTTTGAATGGGATGGGAGTAGAATATCATGGGGAAAAATACTTAAAATATGACAGTAGGTGAATAAAAGAGGGTATGAAAAAAATAAAATATTTTAACTTCTTTTTTTAGGAAAAATTACACATAGAAAGGCCTCGCAAGAAATAATCTAAGATCAACATTTTAAAAATTTGCCACATGATATTTCCATGTTAAGTTATTCACCAGCAAAGAGTCTAATTGGCAAAGATAAGCCATGCTTCTGGGGGTAGAAGTCAGATGCCACATCTAGCTTCACTTCTCTCCCGTTGTTATATGACTCTCAACTTACCCATGCTGGGAACAGATGGCAAAAGAAATTGGCCCAGAATTTAGCTGTGGCAGTACAAACATGGTGGTCAGCAGGAAATACATTATTCTTAATTTTAACCTTTTCCTGGAAACAGTGCCTGGAGTGTTACAGAGTAAAAAATGGGCGAGCAAGTGTAGGAGGATTTTATTTTTGGCTGAGAGCAAAGGAGAAAAACAATTTGATTAAAGGCGCCTACCCAACTCTAGAAAACAATAGAGTATGCTGGTAATACCTCAAATAATTTCATATTTCTGAAAATTTTTGTTTTTTTTTTTTTGTAAAGGCAATTGGAAACAAAAATAGCACTTTTTCTTTTGGTATCAAATGTCTTATTAGACTTAAGTCCTGAAATAAACACACCATTCTGACAACACACTGAAAGGAGGAAACTCATAATCATTTTTGAGAAAATAGCATATGTTATTAGAAAAAATGTTATTTTGTATAACACTCCTTGGTTTGGTTTTACTGATTTGGGGAGCAGTACTGTCATATTCCCATAAGCTTCTAAGCAGAATTTGCTTCTTGAAGGTTTAAAGTACCTATTTTGTTTTTCGTTATTAAGGATATGAAGCCAATTAAGTAAAAGAGGTACCCCCCAGTTTCTCAGTATATTTTTATCTAATCAACTTCATGCTTTAGTGTTCTTAAATGAATTCATTTTTCTAGGCTTCAAAGGAATCAAACTCCTTTACTGTGTCCCTCAAGCGAATAAGACTTTATTTCAACATAATAAAAAATAATTCAATTTTAAAAGCCTAAATCTGCCAGCAAGACACACACTCCATTTGTATTCTCCATATCCAGTCTGCTCTGATTCATGATGCCAATACTTCTGGCCACACATTACACCACCCTTTGTTCTTCTGAGACCTTTCAGAGAGAGGACTGGGTCAATTATTTTGGCTCACATGGCTAGCTCAGTCGATTAGAATCAAATATTATTAGAACCAAATACTAAACTGTGGTTTGATCTACATTAAGGGCCTTTTAGTCTCCGTCAGAATCGACTCTGTGTCAGAAATCAACTGAGTGTGAATGGCAACATAAATCGTCACTTTCATTAATCGGCCACCTCCTTTCATATTCCAGCCATCAGTCCAGCGTGGGTAAGGGTTTATTTTCTGTATCCTGAAGATCTAAAAGATCTGTACCTGGCTTTCTGTGTAGATGCAAGCAGCCAGCCATGCACACCTGTCCTGCCTACTCCCTCCCTTAGTGTTTACAAAGAATTCAAATCTCTCACGTCCAAAGTAAAACAAGTTTACTATAAGAAGGGTTCTCAGGGCACGAAGGACAGCCCTCATCATCAGCTCTGACTCTATCGCTTCTTACCAAATACGGTAGGGTGGGGTGAGTTTCGAGTCTGCTGCAACACAGATAAGGGTGTACAGCTGGCCCTCCTTCTGCTCTCTCGGTAAATGGCTCCAACACCATGGAGATCTTCTCCAGGTAACCAATTAAAATAATCTTTTAATAGTAAATATCAAAACACACACAAAAAAACAGATGAGTAGTTTGGGAAAGAGGAGCATTTAAGTAAATACCCCAACAAAGACAACTGTGGAGATTTCTAGATCCGTCTATAAACTATTTATAGTGGCTGGATAGATACAAACAGATCTCATTCTTTAATAAACAAGTTTCTGGGCAAGAGGGCAGAAGTGAAAGGTTTTAATTTAGAGTGTTTAGTTGGTTTTCTCCCCCGTTGGAGCTACAGATAAATCATGAAAGTTCTTAACAGTATTTTTATAGTTTTTACACTACACTGCCTGACTTAAATTCTGCCAATGTGCAAGAAAGATACTAAGGACATATGCACCTACTTAGTAATGTGGCTTAGCAGATAAAATACCACTCAATGTGTTCAAGAGACAGAAATTCTAATCCAAGGCATTTGGCCACTAATCTTTCTGTTCCTCACTTTCCTAGTCTTGAAATCACAGAATGACCCATATGTAGTTACATAAATAAAGTACATGCCTATCATGCCCATTCCCCCTCATATATTAGCCCTGTAGTTCATCTGACAAATATTAGGTACACATACCTCACTGGGTAGTAACAAGACTGCAGAACTCTCATTCACAAACGTACATGCGTTTATGAAGAAATTGAGAGCCTTCCCCATTAAGAAGTTTTTTGTTTTTTATTTTACAGAATGCCGAGCTCTTAAAATATACCAGGCTGTATGTCATAGTTGCAACATGACTTGGAGACAGGAAATAACATAAGACATAACATCAATAAACATAAGACATCTGTTTAGTTTGGGTCACATTGCCTCCCTTAAAAGTAAAAACAATAGAAAAAGGAAAAAGAATAATCCAAAATAAGATCACAAAGTATGTATAACTCTTGCTAACCAAGGGGTTGAAATCAACTATTTAAATATATTATTCATGGGGCGCCTGGGTGGCTCAGTGGGTGGCTCTGTCTTTGGCTCAGGTCATGATCCCAGGGTCCTGGTATCGAATCCCGCATCAGGCTCTCTGCTCAGCAGGAAGCCTGCTTCCCTTCCTCTCTCTGCCTGCCTCTCTGCCTACTTGTGATCTGTCAAATAAATAAATAAAATCTTAAAATCTATATATATATATATATATATAAAATTCATCATAGCCGTCCTAAGTAATGGAAAAGCAGACAACAGGAGACTTGGAACAGAAATATTCAAGAAAAAAAAACACTACATGAGACAAGTGAATTACTATCACTGAATATTAGATTACACAGAAAAGAAAAGGCTTGTAAATATGTTTTGGGCAGATTTTACTTTGTGAAGCTGCTGAGGATGTTACTTTTGTTTACAGATGGTATAGAGATATATAGTTCCTATTTGCACAGAAACTATACCTTATGGTAAGGCTGTGTTCAAGCTGGTCTTTTATTTCTTCATTTCTTTCTGCTATTTACTTTCAGCCATTCAAATGTATAAGATAGAATAATACTGAGAAACTCTGAGGAAAGGATGATAGGAAATGGGCATCAGAAATCTCTGGGTTGGGAGCGCCTGGGCGGCTCAGGTTATGGTCTCAGAGTCCTGGGATGGAGCTTTGCATCAGGCTCTCTGCTCAGTGGGGAGCCTGCTTCCCCCTCTCTCTGCCTGCCTCTCTGCCTACTTGTGATCTGTCAAATAAATAAATAAAATCTTTAAAAAAAAAAAAAAAAGAAAAAGAAAAAGAAATCTCTGGGCTGCCCAACTATGATTTGGGCCAAGAAACCCATCTCTTCACCACTAGCCTGAGCTATGTTTATAAAATTCCCCAATACTGGGCGCCTGGGTGGCTCAGTGGGTTAAGCCGCTGCCTTCGGCTCAGGTCATGATCTCAGGGTCCTGGGATCGAGGCCCGCATCGGGCTCTCTGCTCAGCGGGGAGCCTGCTTCCTCCTCTCTCTCTGCCTGCCTCTCTGCCTACTTGTGATCTCTCTCTGTCAAATAAATAAATAAAATCTTTAAAAAAAAAATTCCCCAATACAAAATTCATTTAGATTCACCTTAATTATAAGAAACACACTCAAAGTTCCGCTTTTTGGACTGTGTTGTGAAATTTGAACAGGACGGGTAATAAACAGAGAAAGGGGAGAACAGCACACACTTTGGGAACATTTAACATCTTGAAATCAAATACTAAGAACCAAAAATCTTTGATGGTTCCCTGCTACAGAAACTGAACCTACCTGCCAAAGTCTTTCTTTAGGATCCAAGAGCACAATTCAATAAATAAGAATTTAACCAATCAACAGTAACGCGAAGCCAAGTAGCTGTGTTTCTGTCCTTTCTGCCCATGCTTCGGGGCCTCCTGTCTTGTTTTATTTAATCCAGATAATCTTTTTCTATGCTTTATTTCTTCATGAAATGAGGTATCTTTATATAAGAGCTTTGCTTTTTCTTATTGTGGTCTAAAAGCTTTGCTCAATTTCTTTTCTTTACTTTTTTTTTTTTTAAGATTTTTTTATTTATGGGGCACCTGGGTGACTCAGGTGTTGAGTGTCTGCCTTCAGCTTGGGTCACGGTCCCAGGGTCCTGGATCAAGCCCTGCATCAGGCTCCCTGCTCAGCGGGAAACCTACTTCTCCCTCTCCCCACTTCCCCTGCTTGTGTTCTCTCTCTCACTGTGTCTGTCATATAAATAAATAAAATCTCTAAAAAAAAAAAAAAGATTTTTTAAAAATGTTTTTATCTGAGAGAGAAAGAGCATACAGAAGCAAGGGGAGGGGAGGGGAGGGGGCAGAGGAAGAGGGGAAAGCATACTCCCCACTGAGCAGGGAAGCCTGACATGGGGCTCAATCCCAGGAACCCGAGATTATGACCTAAACTGAAAGCAAACACCTAACCAACTATGCCACTCAGGTGCTCCAGCTTTGCTCAATTTATTGATTTATTTGAGAGAAAGAGAGAGAAGAAGAAGAGAGGAAGAGCACCTACGAGCAGGAGAGAGAATCTCAAGCAGACTCCCCGCTGAGCGTGGAGCCCAACCCGGGGCTCGATCACGACCTGAGCAAAAACCAAGAGCCGGACCTTAACCAGCTGTGCCACCCAGATGCCCCCTCAATTTATTTTTTTAAGTATCTCTACACCCAATGTGGGGTTCAAACTCACAACCCTGAGGTCCAGAGTTGTGTGCTCTACCAAAAGCTCTGTTCAATTTTTATAGCAAACCCTTCAGAAACAGAGGTTGTAAAGGAAGAAAGCTCTATTTCTCTAGTTTATGGTCCCTACTTCTATCATAAAACTGCAAGTTTTTCTTTGCCTTCTCAGAAGAGCAGAACTTCATTTCCCCTTCAAAGTAAAGAAACTGGGCTATAATATTAAAAGGCACATAAGGCATTTTCTGACTGATCTCATCTTTTACATATCTAAAAACACACCTAATATTAACATTAGTTTGAAGATTTACTTTTAGATAAACTGGATTGTGTGTGAATTTATTCTAGAAACTATGAAGGAAGTAACTATCATTATAGTCCTTTCAGGACAGGAAGTTAGAGGTTTCTCAGAAAAGGTTTCATGTCTATTTTATTAACATTTCCAATTCTAGCCAGACAAAACTAGCTGTAATCACTCAGAAATAAAGGCAAGTTGGAGAAGCTGCCTTTAATAGTCATTAAAACATTAGCATCACCTTGCCTCCTTTACAGCTAATAAAAACACTTCTAAGACATAAGGAAGAAAGTAGGGATGGCGAGGGACAGCAAGGAGGGAGGTGCATGATGCAAAGAGATGGTCTTCATACAGAACCTCTCGGAAATACACAGAGCCCCCCAGGGATTGGCCCTAACACAGCCATGTAACAAAAATTTGCTCTGCTCTATTCAGATACTTGAAAATACAGGAAGCAAAGGAGAACGTTTTTGTTTCAACTCTGAGGGTTTTTTAGATTATTTTTAAAAGACTTTATGTATTTGTCAGAGAGAGAAAGGGGGGGTACGTGTGCGTGAGCGTGCACAAGCAAGGGGAACAGCAGGCAGAGGGAGAAGCAGGCTCCCCACTCAGCAAGGAGCCCGATGCAGGACTTAATCCCAGGACCCTGGGACGTGACCTAAGCCATGCAGGCAGACGCCTAGCCAACTGAGCCACCCAGGCGTCCTGAATCTGAGTTTTTAACACACAGAGAATAATTTCAATTGATTCTCAAAAACTGAACAGTAGAAACATGCAAGGCTCATGAGAAGACCTGATGTGCAGGGAAGAAAACTTCAGAATTCCGACTGGAACTCAGTTGCCGAAAGGCTGGAAGCATCACTGTTTTCATGTTAGCAAACATCCATAATAAGGATGAAGTCCTTGTCTTAGCCCAGCCCCAAACAGAATGACAACCCTAGGGGAATAAGCAGAAGGATTTCCTAAGAGCTAAAACTGGAGAGCCCCCTAGTAGGTGACTAGTAGCCACCATTACCAGGTTAAAACTATGCTGACCTCTCTAGCAAAGCTACCTTGACAGCTCTGCAGTTCCAAGGAGGAACACATGGCCTCACTACAGTCAAGGGACAATTTAAGAACAAGTGAGGGATTCTTACTAGGTACCTTTCTAGTCAATGGATATTTCATCAGACCTGTACTATTTCCTTAAATTCTAAACATGTGACATGAGAGAAAAGGCTCTCAAAGTATTAACCTGACCACACACTACTTAGTTTTCATCATCTGTCTCATAGAAAAATACGCCATTAAAAGAGCGCCAGTTTCCTATTTGTCTTTCAGACTTTCCAAAATGTGGCTCTTCCTTGGGTTTCAACAATGACTGCTGAAGAGATAAACTGAGTTATTTTAAGAAACTACAACTAGATCCTCTCATGCGTCAAAGCAAAATCCGAAAATAAATTCTAAACTTTGAAAAGTTGGCTAAAAGAATCTTCATTTCCTGTCCCCTAGGATCCACCTGCTTGCTAATGTGGTTACAGAAATATAACTTTTAAAATGTGAAGGGTAATTTTAATCTCATCAGTCAGCATTTGCCAAAATGTAATATGCACTCGACAGGATTAATAATAATTTTTTTTCCCCTAGAGTTCTTCAGCGTGGCTCCTAAGAGACAAAAAGAAGGGAAAACCTTGGCCGTGTAAACCAAATATTCCTATTAAAAAAGGGAGCAACACTCTGAATCACTTATTATTCTAAGTCATCACTATAAAACTACTTGCTCTTCACCATGCTATACGCTGGTTATGCCAAATCTTGGTTCAGTTTCAAGCTTCTCCAATATTAAGAATTTAAGCCTTGGGGCACCTGACTGGCTCGTGCTAGAGCATGAAACTCTTTTTTTTTTTTTTAAGATTTTATTTATTTATTTGACAGACAGAGATCACAAGTAGGCAGAGAGGCAGGCAGAGAGAGAGGAAGAAGCAGGCTCCCTGCTGAGCAGAGAGCCTGATGCGGAACTCGATCCCAGGACCCTGAGATCATGACCTGAGCCGAAGGCAGCGGCTTAACCCACTGAGCCACCCAGGCACCCTAGAGCATGCAACTCTTGACCTCTGAGTCATGAGTTCCAGCCCCGTGCTGGCTGCAGAGTCTAAAAAAAAAAATTATAAAGACTTTGAGCCTTGGAGAAATAAAAACGAGGCTCAAAACAAAGAAATCCTGCCCTACAGAACAAGTATCTGTTCTGTATCTAAATAAGCAGATTAAGGATGTTCCAAACGGGATTTTTAAAAAATAAAATGTGTCCTTCCTTTTCATTAGGAGGATAAAGATTTATCCCATTATGTGTATGGTATCACCAAACAAAAACAATTCACTGAGGTTTCTGTTTGAAATAATTTTCTAAATTTGCCAAAATGAAATCTAGTAAGGATTCTTGAATTGTGAACAGAATTTTTAAAGGGGCAGCATTTCAGGAGAGTCACTTGGCTCAGTCAATGACCTTTCTTTATTCTTAAACAGGGACTGGCAACTTCATGATCTTGAGTAATATGAAAAATATGTCCCCTTTAACCTGTGAACACCACAGTCCGCAAATGGCTTTTGACAGTCTATGGTATCAAATATAAGCTCAACTACATTTGATTTAATTAAAAAATCAGGACAAGCTACTCTAAATCCAAAGAAGAGCCAAGGACTACTGAAAATGAAAGGGCTACTGTACGTGGCACTTAAACTGTATTAAAATGGGAATGTGAAGTAACGTTACAACCATGTACTTTCCAAATGCTACATGACATGAGAAAACTGACAAAACCTGAGTGGTTTTCAACAGATTTTTTCCTTTTCTTAACCAAGAAGATAAAATATAAATACTGCTATAATATATTCAAATATTTATGGATATGGCTAGCTACCAGAGTTTATGTTCCTTCAGCTTTGCACAGCTGAGGTTATCAGAAGCACATTAAATGCTCTAAGTAACTCCAAGAATCAGTGCAAATACTTATTACATTTCTACTGTGTGTAAATCTCTCTTCAAAGCACAGGCTAAGTTTTAAAAGGAAAAAAGAAAACTGAGTGGCTTATATTTGAAAACCAGCACACCCAATTTTAATCAACTCATTTCTATAAAACAATATTTCATTTACCTGCCACTTAGAATCTAGCACCCTTACCTAAAAAATGCAAAATTTTTAAAAAGACTTTTATTTATTTATTTGACAGAGATCATAAGTAAGCAGAGAGGCAGGCAGAGAGAGTGGGGGAAACAGGCTCCCCACTGAGCAGAGAGCCTGATGTGGAGCTTGATCCCAGGACCCTGAGACCATGACCTGAGCCGAAGGCAGAGGCTTAACCCACTGAGCCACCCAGGCGCCCCCCAAAATGCAAATTTTTAAGACATGAGGAAGCTATTGGTTTTTGAGAGCATACTCTGTGCCAAACATTGTATTAGATATCCTATATCAGTGTTTCTCAAATTGTCTGTGGCAAAGAACTGGGCTGTTTGTTTGTTTGTTTTCTTTTTTTTTAAGATTTTATTTATTTATTTGACAGAGAGAAATCACAGCTAAGCAGAGAGGCAGGCAGAGAGAGGAGGAAGCAGGCTTCTCGCGGAGCAGAGAGCCCGATGCGGGGCTCGATCCCAGGACCCTGGGATCATGACCCGAGCCGAAAGCAGAGGCTTCAACCCACTGAGCCACCCAGGCACCCCTGTTTGTTTGTTTTCTAATCCACTGTGGAACAAAACTTTTGTAAAATACAATTTAAAAAAAAGTTACTACAAAAATAATGTGGAAAAAAAGACAAACTACAAATCCCAAGTCTTATGTTCAACGGATATAAAATTAGTCTGGCAAACTGTTAAGAAGTTTCTAAATGCTTCACTCTCAATTTCTGTACTTCTCTTGTCATGACAGGCTCACGGTATGCAGGCCACACTTAGAATAGCACTGCTCTATATGCAAACTATTTATTTTCCGAAGTACTTTTAACAGCCTCCAAATCTTACTATTGACCGCAACAGGCTAAAAGGAACACAGTGCCCTCTGCAAAAAGCTGGATTAAATGATCTTAAGATCCTTTCAGCCCTACCAACTGTATGATTCTGAATGCTGAAGATGTGATGTGACTGGTAAGCAGAATCCTCATTGCCTAATGACAGCCATTTTTGTCACACGCATGGAGTGACTGAAAGAGGAAAGGCGATAAAAAGACAGGAGAATAAGCTCAGAGAAAAGGAATGAGAATTTAACTGGGACGCAAACTCCCAAAGTGAGATGTGGGCGAGCAAGAGGGAGGGACCGCCAGTTGCAAGAGCTGGGGAGCATTCGGGGTGGGGGTTCTCTTACCAATCAGTCTCTGAAAATCAAACAGAGTGATCGTTAAATCTAAATAATGGGGGGCGGGGTTTGAACTATCTTACAACCAAGAAATGGAAGTTCTGGCAGGTGGCAGAGCTGGGAAAAGTTGGCGAGATAAGTCAGTGCTAAAGCCAAGAGGGTTAGCCTCTAGGCTCACTCACATATCCCCTGAAGACTCCTGCATTTTACAGTTCAGTTTCTCTCTCTGTCACTGACTCAGTATACCATCCTTCGGTAAATCCCAGCGGGCGTGATATTCTATATGGCCCCACATGTTAACATGCATTCTCAAAACAACAGGCAGGGACGCCTGGGTTGCTCAGTGGGTTGAGCCTCTGCGTTTGGCTCAGGTCAAGATCTCAGGGTCCTGGGATTGAGTCCTGCATCGGATTCTCTACTCGGTGGGGAGCCTGCTTCCTCCTCTCTCTCTCTGCCTGCCTCTCTGCCTACTTGTGATTTCTGTCTTTCAAATAAATAAATAAAATCTTAAAAAAAAAATAGCGTTCTGAAGTTTGAAAATCACCTTATAAAAAAATTTAAAAAAACAAAACAAAACAGGCAGGGGGTGTCTGGGTGGCTCAGCGGGTTAGGCCCCTGCCTTCGGCTCCGGTCATGATCTCAAAGTCCTGGGATCACATCCCCACATCGGGTGGTCTGCTCAGCAGAGAGCCTGCTTCCCCCTCTCTCTCTGCCTGCCTCTCTGCCTACTTGTGATCTCTCTCTCTCTGTCAAATAAATAAATAAAATTAAAAAAAAAAAAACAGGCAAAGAAAGAGCCATGTAATAAAGCATTTTATACACTTTTAAAAACCAATCCTGTGCAAAAACGTATTTGTTTATCATTTAAGTGCCTGTTTAACTCCAGAAGCAGGAAGGGTTGACATTTCATCACCAAACAGAACAACTCAGAGAAAGATAAATCTGGAAGGTCAGAATCTGGGAGGACTGTTTTAGTTAATACTGTATGTCTCCCCAATTACATGGACTGATCACATAAGCTTGCAACCACAGGACCTTTGAACTAAAACCCTTCTGTTTCCTTTGACATGGTACTTGAAGTATGTATCTGTGCTCTCTGGAACTGTGTTAAGTATGTAACTATGCATTTAAAAGGATTAATTATTTTAGTCATTTTAAAGCTCTCCCACTGGTCTGCTGATAGAGCTAAAGCTGCCCTTGGTGTTATGGCTGTTTTTGTGTTCTAATATGTCAAGTTTCTGATTATTTCATACTTTAAAGGTTTCAAAAATACCATCTCTATCACCTGTGTGGACTTATGGAAACTTATTTTGTCCGGAGAGATAAGCAAAGGCCCCTGAGGAAGGGAACCTTTGGGACCTGCCAGCCCAATCTATGATGAACACCAGAGGCCAAGGTAGCTGCAGTAGAATGAAGGGAAGAAGGATACATAGGAGAAGCCGAGGTCAGAGAGGGATCTACTGCTGTGTATCAGCTTGTATGTGCATCATATACCTCTGGGGGACACGGACCAGCTAGTAACACTGGCTCTAGCTTGGGAAACAGGGCTAGGAAGAAAACCTTTCCCTGAATTTCTTTGTGAACCTCTGACATCTTGAACCATGTGTTGCTTTCCTAAAATTTTTAATTAAATAAGGCACTTCTTGAAGAAACAGACTACACATATAATTTATGTATTCTATGACATGGCAGGAAATATGAAGTTTATGCATATAAAAATGAATGCTCAAACAATGCTATCATTGTATATAGTCAAAGCATAGTTCTGAAGACTCACATTCTGACTCAGAGTAAATAATCTTAGTGGATATATATGTGTGTTGTAGCCTACTTAGAAGAGTCTCACCATTTATTAAAAAAAAAAATTCACTAATTTTTAAAGTTAACAACAGAATTGATAAATATTCAACTAAATATCCAAATAAAGGATTGGGTAAATAATCATTGAACATCCACACAATGAAATACCATGCAGATTTTAATATGTATGCAGGTATTAAAAACTATGTTGTCAACAATACCAAAAATGGAGAAATGTCCCTCAAACAGCATCAATGTTAAGTGAAAAGGACAGGAAAAAAATGTATATACAATGCTTTTAATTGCCTAGAATATGTGTGTAAGTGTACATGCATACAAAAATGTCTGGAGGGGAAAACATGAAAATATGAACTACACTCATCTCTAGGTGGTAGTATAAGTGATCTTATTTTCTTCTTTGCATTTTCTTACATCTTGCAAATTTTCTAAAATTCTTTTTTTTTTCTTTAAGATTTTATTTATTTGAGAGAGAGTGGGGGGGAGGGAAGACCAGAAGGCAACTGAGCAGGGAGCCTGACATGGGACTCAATCCCAGAACCCTGGGATCATGACCTGAGTTGAAGGCAGACACTTAACTGACTGAGCCACCCAGGCATCCCAAGGATTTCACATAATCTCTACACCCAATGTGGGGCTCAAACTGACAATCCCAGGATCAAGAGTCTTATGCTCTACTGTCTGAGGCAGCCAGGCGCCCTGAAATTTTCTAAAATTCTAACATTTTAATTAAAAAATTTTAAAGTACATTATAATTTCATTTTATTTTATATTATATATTATTTTATATATTATATAATAATTTCAATTTATTTTAAATAAATTACGACTACCAGGCTTATCATACTAATCAGTAACTGATTATGCTAAATTCTATAAAATAAGTTCTTGACAGTTCCAGTCCTCAAGGCACTGCCATTCCATAAAAACTGATGGACACATTTCACTGAAATCCCTGAAAAAATAAAATCTCTACATGGAAATGTTCAAAATAAATACAGTAGTGCTCAAGTTCAGGGCACCTGGTTGGCTCAGTCAGTAGAACATGCAACTCTTAATCCTGGGGTTGTGAGTTAAGAGTACTACATTGGGTATAGAGACTATTTAAAAATAACATCTTAAAAAAAATAGTGCTTGGGCGCCTGGGTGGCTCAGTGGGTTAATCCACTGCCTTCAGCCTGGGTCATGATCCCAGGGTCCTGGGATTGAGTCCCGTATTGGGCTCTCTGCTCAGCAGGGAGCCTGCTTCCCTCTCTCTCTCTCTCTGCCTGCCTCTCTGTCTACTTGTGATTTCTCGCTGTCAAATAAATAAATAAAATCTTAAAAAAAAAAAAAAATAGTGCTCAAGGTCACTACCTAACCATGGGAACAACTAAGTTAAACAAAAATTAATTTGAATTAGGATTTTTAGAATGGGGGTGCCTGGGTGCCTCAGTCGTTAAGCGTCCACCTTGGGCTCAGGTCATGATCTCAGGGTCCTGGGATCGAGCCTGCTTCTTCCTCTCCCACCCCACCCCCCGCTAGTGTTCCCTCTCTCACTGTGTCTCTCTCTGTCAAATAAATGAATAAGATCTTTAAAAAAAAAAAGATTTTTAGAATGATGATCCAAGTAAGGTATTTTCAATTAACTCTATCTAATTAAGCTGTTTTCACAAATCTCCCGGGAATTCATTATTCTCTATGCAAAACTTGTTAAGTTCTATACAAAATTAAGGGTCTTTCTTTTTTTTTTTCCCTAAAGATTTTGTGTATTTATTTGTCAGAGAGAAAGAGCACAAGTAGGGGGAGCAGCAGGCAGGGGGAGAAGCAGGCTCCCTGCTGAGCAAGGAGCCTGACATGGGACTCAATCCCAGGACTCCAAGATCATGACCCGAACAAAAGTAGACATTTAACCAGCTGAGCCACCCTGGCATCCCCAAAATCAAGGGTCTTAATTCCATAGTGCTTATCCACATTCCAGCATTAACAACACTTAGGACAACTGTTGTGATATGTTCTCTTATCTAAAGTGAAAATCATAACTGCAATTAAAATTCCTAAAGTCTCACCTACACTACTTTAGTTCATCAAAAATAACTGCCCAGGGGCGCCTGGGTGGCTCAGTGGGTTAAGCCTCTGCCTTCAGCTCAGGTCCTGATCCCAGGATCCTGGGATCGAGCCCCGCATTGGGCTCTCTGCTCAGTGGGGAGCCTGCTTCCTCCTCTCTCTCTGCCTGCCTACGTCTCTGCCTACTTATGATCTCTGTCAAATAAATAAATAAAATCTTTTTTAAAAAAATAACTGCCTATTCTTATCTTATTCTCCATTAACCTATGTCTTCATTTGTGGTATTATTTATTCAATCCCACCCTTTCCAATTTGTTCTAAATGCCCTTTTTTGCATTCAGTTCAATCCACATCTACTGTCTGAGCTATGTTAGTGGATACAGCATAATGTAAACTAAGAAGTGGTTCATCTCTAAGAGATTATAATATAGTAAGGGAGATCAAGCATACACATAAATAACTTTATAAGGCAATGTAAGAAATAGGGAGGGTAATTGTTCCTAACTGTAGGCATCATGAAAATTTCATGGAGGAATGCCATTTGATCTGCATCTTTTTTTTTTTTTTTAATCTGCATCTTGAAGGATAAAGAACAGAACTCCAAAAGTGGAGTTTGGGCTCCCCAGAGCAATGGGACCCAGAGCCCCGACTGTAGGAGAGAATGTAGAGAGTTTGTGAAACAATGTCCCTGGGTGGATAGAGAGTAATGAGATAAATGACTGGAAAGGCAGAATGGAACCAAACCATAGCAACCTTGAATTATTATTTTAGTTCACAGGGAAGGTTTGGGCAAGGAAGTAATATAACTGTTAGCTTGAGGAAGATTACTCTGGTAGCCATGTGTAGGCCTGGCTGTATAGCTCTTATTTCAAAATAGTAGCCATTAACTACTGTCTCGGAGATAACAGGGTATCAGCTCAAGTGTTACCTAAATAGGAGAGGTACAGTGGAAAATCACTCAGAACTAGAGTTCTAACCCTAGCACTAACTAATTACATGACCTTGGACAAATCACTTGGCTTCTCAAAATTTTTTTCCCTGAAATAATATCTCCCCTACTGCTTCACAGAACCACTGAAAGGACGAAATGAAAATAGTGTAAATGAAAACCCGTCAAAGATCTGGTGGTCATGCGGTCTCTGTCACAACCTGTCATTCAACTCTGCATTGTAGCATGAAGGTAAATTAATGGTTTTGTCCCAATAAAACTTTATTTATAAAAAACAGACTGCTAGAGCAATGGCCACAGTCGCCAAACTGTGGAAAGAGCCAAGATGCCCTTCAACAGACGAATGGATAAAGAAAACATGGTCCAGGGGCGCCTGGGGGGCTCAGTGGGTTAAAGCCTCTGCCTTCAGCTCAGGTCATGATCCCAGGGTCCTGGGATGGAGCCCCACATCGGGCTCTCTGCTCCGCCAGAAGCCTGCTTCCTCCTCTCTCTCTGACTGCCTGGTGGTGGGTATTAAGGAGGGCACGTATTGCATGGAACACTGGGTGTGGTGCATAAACAATCAATCTTGGAACACTGAAAAAATTAAATTAAATAAATTTAAAAAAAGACAGCTAGATATGACCCTGAGGGCCATAGTTTGCTGACCTCTGTAAAAAGAAGTACTGTCCAATAGAAATATGTTAGACATATACAGAATTTAGTATTTTCCAGGAGCTACAGTTAAAAAGGTAAAGGGGGGCATGCACCTGGGTGGCTCAGTCAGCTCTTGATGTCCGCCCAGGTCACGTTCTCAGGGTCATGAGGAGCCCTGAGCTGAGCTTTATGCTGGGCATGGAGTCTGCTTAAGATTCTCTCTCTCAGAGACAATTATCATATGATCTCTCTGATATGAGAAATTTGAGAGGCAGGGCTGGGGGTCTGCAGGGTAGGGAAGAAAAAATGGAAACAAGATGGGATTGGGAGGGAGACGAACCATAAGTGACTCTTAATCTCACAAAAGAGACTGAGGGTTGCTAGAGGGTGGGAGGGTAGGGAGAGGGTGGTTGGGTTATGGACACTGGGGAGGGTATGTGCTATGGTGAGTGCTGTGAAGTGTGTAAGCCTGATGATTCACAGACCTGTACCCCTGGGGCAAATAATACATTATATGTTAATAAAAATAATTAAATAAATTTTTAAAAAAGATTCTCTTTCTCCCTCTGCCCCTCCCTCACACCAGCTCCCTCTCTCAAATAGGTAAGATAAATAAATAATAAAAAATAAAAAGGTAAAAAGGGGATGCCTGGCTAGCTCAGTCTGTAGAACATGACCCTCTTGATTTTGAGGTTGTAAGTTCAAGTCCTACACTGGGTGTAGAGATTACTTAAAAATAAAATCTTTTAAAAAAGTAAAAAGAGGGGCGCCTGGGTGGCTCAGTGGGTTAAGCCACTGCCTTCAGCTCAGGTCATGATCTCAGGGTCTTGGGATCGAGTCCCGCATCGGGCCCTCTGCTCAGCAGGGAGCCTGCTTCCCTCTCTCTCTCTCTCTCTGGCTGCCTCTCCATCTACTTGTGATTTCTCTCTGTCAAATTAATAAATAAAAAATCTTTAAAAAAAATAAAAAATAAAATAAAATCTTTTAAAAAAGTAAAAGAGGGGTGCCTGGGTGGCTCAGTGGGTTAAGCCGCTGCCTTCAGCTCGGGTCATGATCTCAGGGTCCTGGGATCGAGTTCCGCATCGGGCTCTCTGCTCGGCAGGGAGCTTGCTTCCTCCTCTCTCTCTCTGCCTGCCTCTCTGCCTACTTGTGATCTCTCTCTGTCAAATAAATAAATAAAATCTTAAAAAAAAAAAAGTAAAAATAAAGGCTTAATATATTTTAATTTAAATAATATATTTTACTTAACACATTATCCAAACATTTTCATTTCAATATTTAATCAATATAAAATGTTGAGATCTGGCGCCGGGTGGCTCAGATGGTTAAGCGTCTGCCTTCAGCTCAGGTCATGATCCTAGAGTCCTAGGATCGAGTCCCACATCGGGCTTCCTACTTTGCAAAGAGCCTGCTTCTCCCTCTTCCTCTGCCTGCCACTCCTCCTGCTTGTGCTTTCTCCCTGTCAGCCAAATAAATAAGTAATATCTTTTTTTAAAAAATTGAGATCTTTCAAATATTTTTTTTACATAAAGTCTTCAGAATCTGATGTCTATTTTATACTTTCAGCACATTTCAATCCCAAGTAGCCACATTTCAAGAGCTCAATTGGCCCCATGTGAAAGGTAGCTACCAATTGGAGAACATAGTACTGGAGGCTATTTAAGTAAAACTTCCGAACTTTGACAATACAAACACAAAGTAACAATTTGAACAATAAAAGAAACCAGAAGTATATAATTGTACTCTATTGAGAAATGAAAACAAGTGAATCTAGGGTTTTAAAAAAATGTCCCCCCCCTCCCCCCCCCCCCCCCCCCCGAGATATCAACTGTTACTTGTTGCCTCCACTTGTTTAAAATGGCTTTTTAGGGACGCCTGGGTGGCTCAGTTGGTTAAGCAGCTGCCTTCGGCTCAGGTCATGATCCCAGCGTTCTGGGATCGAGTCCCACATCATGCTCCTTGCTCGGCAGGGAGCCTGCTTCTCCCTCTGCCTCTGCCTGCCATTCTGTCTGCCTGTGCTTGCTCTCTCCCCCTCTCTCTCTGATAAATAAAATCTTAAAAAATAAATAAATAAATAAAAATAAAATGGCTTTTTATTAGCAACAGAATATCCTGATATAAAGTATATTAATGGATTTCTATTCATATAGCCTCAGCTGGCAAACATTCTCCTCAGACAAGGGAAAATTCCAAATTATCTGGTGGGAAAAACAACTGTTGTATTTCAAAAGAATTCTGTCACTTTTTAGGGGATAGTTTATTGTCTTAAAAAAAGTTTCCCTGTTAATGACACATGTTTGACACATGGACAAAAATCAGATTATCCAAGAAAACTACTATTAGTTAAAAGCTTGCAGTCAGTAGGTAATGGAAAAATTTATAGGAGGATAACATTTTCTATTTAAGGAGTTTCAAAAATGTGGTCACTTTTATTTCAGAAAATTGCAAACTATGCAGGTCGTCAGCAAACTTGAACTAAAATAGGAGATGCTGGGAAAAAGAAAGGCCATCTCAGGGGCCCTTCACCATTTGCTTTTGGTGGAGCCTGCCCACCCTTCTCAGATAACATCTGCAAACGTGTAAAATAAAATACCTGGGATTATAAGCTCCAATAGAGTATACTGAATACCAAATACAGTATACAGTTACCAAAATGCTTTATTTGTGCTATCAATATAGGAGCTTCATTCTCAATACATTGAATAACAAGATGCAATGTTTACCATAATTTCTAAGTGACAGTGAGCATAAACAATATTTCAAGATATGTTCAACATCTACAATATGATAGGAAAATATCAATGATTTCTACTGGTCATACAAAGTCACAGGTTCTGCCAGTACTACTAGGATTCTACTATATTCATAATTGAAGGAAATGCTGAATTTCATCTAAGGTATGAGTAAATGAAGATAAGATTTTCCCCATTCTAACTCACAAATACCCTAGATTCTACAGATGGTGCCTGGATTCTATTTCTCAGGTTCAAAACCCCCGAAGGAAGGAAACTTCTTTATTATAAGCTCAAAACATGCTTCCTCCAAAGTTTCCCACACATAGTTTTACCTTTCCACCCATTTTGCTCCTTTCTACGTTAAATAAACAAGTAATTGTCCCTCAACTACACCATGACTGGATGATCAGAAAGGAATCAGAAACAAGTAAAGAAGGTCATTCCTCTATTTTGTACCTGTTTTGATGAAAATATGTTGACACAGATTGTCCTTTAATATATATTTTTAAAGATTTTATTTATTTATTTGACAGAGATCACACGTAGGCAGAGAGGCAGGCGGGGGGGGGGGGGCGGGGAAGCAGGCTCCCTGCTAAGCAGAGAGCCCGATGTGGGGCTTGATCCCAGGACCCTGGGATCATGACCTGAGCCGAAGGCAGAGGCTTAACCCACTGAGTCACCCAGGCGCCCCTGTCCTTTAATATTCTTAATTATTTTACTTCAACAGTAAGAAAAGCAAACATATGAATAGAGATAGGAGGTCCAGATTTTCTAGTCTGCCCTGTAAATAGTTACATCTATTATATTTGTCTTTGTTCATTTGAAATCAGTAACGCAAACTACAAAGCACAAAGCAAATACAGTAAACACAGGAAAGATCTATTACAAACCAAGGTGAACGTTAATACTTTGTTGGTATAAAACCACTACTCGAATGATGCTTCTGTAGTTATTAGAATTACTAAACCTACAATTTGCATAAAATGGTTTGCAAATTACACATCTCCTTATTGTTAATCTTAAAATTGCTACAAACTGTGCTATGACCTAGTAATTCGGCCAACCGCAGGTTTCAGTAGAAACACAAAGGATTCAAGAGTGTCCACCCCAAGTGTCCCATCATGGAACATTAATTATTCTACAATTGTTCTTAATAGCACTTTATAAACTCAAAGCTCCTCAGAAATATTCAACATTATCAGGAGAGGAATCATGCAGCATGATTAAAAATCCCCTTAAATTATAAACTGTCTAGCAGTAATGGATCGCAGAAACACGCTTTAATAACCACTACAAATACATGATTTACCAAACTTTATGAAAGAAGTAACACTAAACACTAAACACACATTTTTTGACCTCCTCTAAGCTGGAATTATCTCTAAAACAGCAGATGTGGGGGTGCCTGGGGGGCTCACTCAGTTGAGCATCTGACTCTTGATTTTGGCTCAGGTCACGATCTCAGAGTCCTGGGATCAAGCCCCAGGTCGGGCTCTCCGCTCGGCGGGGAATTTGCTTATCTCCCCCCCCAGTCCTTCCCTCCTCCCTCCCCCGCATACACTCTCTCTAAAATAAATAAACAAAAAGCCCCCCCGTGCCCCTCTTCAGGAAAGTAGCAACTTGGAAGACCATCTGGCATGCCTGAGGTTGCTTGGGGAGAGGGCATGTCTGTTTCTTTGCCTTCCTTTGGCTGCCTACACTCTCCACTGTGGCCCCTCCTCAGGCTCATGCTGATGTGTCCTCTCCCCAGACCTAGGCCAGAGGCACTGATGTACAGCACGTTTCTTTAGTCATCAACGATGACCTTCCCACCAACAGGGAAAAAACTACATCCACAGAATCGGTCCTGGTAGATGATCTGGCCGTAGGGGTGTGGCTATTAACATGGTGACAGAAGAAGACAAGAGGACTCTTTGAGACATCAAGACCTTCTACAACACCTCCATTGAAGAGATGGCCCTCAATGTCGCTGACCTCATCTGAGGGGCTGTTCTGCTACTAGGCCCACCCAGGATTCAGTCTGGGAGGCTGAAAAGGAGTAGGAGGGGGGAGGGAAGGGAGCCAAGGGATGGACATCTTGTTATTGTCATTTTTTTTTCTTTGAATAAATGTCACTTTTTGAGGCAAAAAATAAAATAAAATAAAATTGCAGATGTGGGGCTCCTGGCTGCCTCAGTCAGCAGAGCACACAACTCTTAAGCTTAGAGTTATGAGTTAGAGCCCCATGTTGGGTACAGAGATTATTTAAATAAATAAACTTTTAAAAATAGCAGATGTGAGGAAAATGCTGTAAGGTACAGCAAGACAACTGTACTACATCCATGAATTACTATGCAGCCATTAAAAATTATGTTTTTAGGGGCACCTGGATGACTTAATTGGTAGAGCATGTGACTTTTTTTTCCTTTTTAAGATTTTATTTATTTATTTGACACACAGAGAAAGAGAGCACAGGCAGGGGGAGGAGGAGAAGGAGAAGCAGGCTCCCCTCTGAGAAGGGAGCCTGATGCAGGGCTTGATCCCAGGACCCTAGGATCACAACCAGAGTCAAAGGCAGCCTGCTGAGCCACCCAGGCACCCTGGACATGTGACATGTGACTCTTAATCTCAGGGTTATGAATTCAAGCCCCACATTAGGTGTAGAGATTACTTAGAAAAATAAATAAAATGAATAAAATAAATTGTGTTTTTAAACCTAATTTGACAAAATTGCTCCCAATAAGTGATAAAAGGATATAAAACTGTGTATAGCATATAATCTCAATTTTGTTTATATATAAAAAATATGAACGGAAGGAAATAGTAAAAAATTAATTAATATAACTTTTTGGATGGTACAACCAAAGGATATTTCTTCTCTCTTACACAATAGGTATTTTCTCGATTTTCTACAATATCCATGTATTACTTCCTTATAAGCAGAAAAGTTTTGAGTCACATAAAAATATAATTAACGTAATGTCAGTTATTTCTCATACAAGTTAAAAAGAAAAGTAGAGGGGCGCCTGGGTGGCTCAGTGGGTTAAAGCCTCTGCTTCCGGCTCGGGTCATGATCCCAGGGTCCTGGAATCGAGCCCCACATGGGGCTCTCTGCTCAGTGGGGAGCCTGCTTCCCCCCTCTCTCTCTGCCTGCCTTTCTGTCTACTTGTGGGCTCTGTCAAATAAATAAAATCTTTAAAAAAAAAGAAAAGAATAATTACCCTTTATACTGGCACGTAAGAGAGAAAATTTTAAGACAAGCTGTGTCTCAACAGTCTGCCTAATGACTACCATGCACTCTGAACACACAGCAGGGGCCAGTGGGTCTCTTCCCAGAGTGGGCAGCTCCCTGGCACGACTCGAGTCTGGCAGCAGCCCCAGACCATCAGAATTAAGAAGCTGCTCTCTCCTGCCTAATATGGACATGGTCTGTATTAACTGGATTACAGACCAAAATGAGTATATGTCAGGAGCCCAGGAGATCAAGCCGCAAGAGAGGCCCTCTGAAATGAAGTGATAAGAGCCAGGCGGCACTAACGGAACATTCTGGCTTCTTCCAGCAGACCATGGTTTAGCATGTATTGCCAGGTACCTAGTTACATCTAGGGGCTTCCTCTTTTGGAGCGAGCGCTGTTGGCTTAAGCAAAGGATAAAATCAAGCAAATCCATGAGTTCTAAAATAATCTCTATGAGGGTGTAAGGAAAGGAGGTCCTACCAAACACTATTACTCCCGAGCATAAACTAATACGGTCACTTCGGAGAGCGATTTGGCAATATCTATTAAAATTTAAAATGGTCACCTATGACCCAGCAATTCTCCTTCTCAGGAACTGCTCTAGAGAAATATTCCAACATGGGCACAACAGGCGTGCAAGGGCATGCACTGAAGCATGGGTTTTTTTTTTTAATAGTGAAAAACTGAAGAGGGGGCCTGCGTGGCTCAGTCTGTTGAGTGTCTGACTGTTGGTTTTGGCTCAGGTCATGATCTCAGGGTCATAGGATCCAGGCCTGCACTGGGCTCTGCACTTAGCACAGGGTCTACTTGTCCCTCTCCCGCTGCTCCTCCCCACCCCCACTCTCTTTCTCTCTCAAATAAATAAACAAAATCTTTTTTTTAAATAGTGAAAAACTGGGCGCCTGGGTGGCTCGGTGGGTTGGGCTGCTGCCTTCGGCTCAGGTCATGATCTCAGGGTCCTGGGATCGAGTCCCGCATCGGGCTCTCTGCTCAGCAGGGAGCCTGCTTCCCTCTCTCTCTCTCTGCCTGCCTCTCCATCTACTTGTGATTTCTCTCTGTCAAATAAATAAATAAAATCTTTAAAAAAAAATAAAATAAAAAAATAAAATAAAATAAAATAGTGAAAAACTGAAAACAACCAAAACACCTATTGTGGCAGCATGAATAACGACCCCCCCCCCAACCAGATATTTAAGTCCGAATCCCCAGGACCTGTAAATATGACCTTGGATGGCAAAAAGGACTTGCAGGTGTGATTAAATTAAGGCTCTTGAAATGGGGAGATGAGCCTGGATTATCCTGGTTGGGGTAGAGGGGGGTCCTCACAAGGGTCCTTATAAAAGGAATGCTGGAGGAGCCAGTCAGAGAAGACATGTGATGACAGATCTCAAAGCAGGACCACACACTCTGAAGATAGAGGAAGGAGCACAGAAGCCAGGGAACAGATTCTCCCCTAGAACCTGCAGAAGGAACCATACCTGCCAACAGCTGACTTTAGCCCAGTGAGACTCATTTTGGACTTCCAGTTTCCAGAAACGTAAGAATAAATGCAGAAATAAATTTGTGTTGTTTTAAGCCACTAAGTGTGTGATGATTTGTTAGCATAGCAACAGGAAACTAAGACACCCATCAGTCGGGGAATGGCTAAATAGGCTAGTGTTTCTGGAGTCCCATGCAGCACTTAAAAAAAATGTGGTAGATCTGTATTAGGAGACATAGGAAGATCAAAACATGTCATTGACTTAAAAAAAAAAGGTTATGAAAAGATATGCCTAGCATCACATCTTTTCTGTAAGACAGAAAAAAATATTAAAAACTATGCATGCACACAAACACACATAAAAGTACACATTCAAAAATGATCGTGGGCCAGCTAGCTCAGTCAATAGAGCATACAACCCTTGATCTTGGGGTTATGGGTTCAAGCCCCACCCTGGGTGTAGAGATTGCTTAAAAATAAAATCTTTGGGGATACCTGGGTGGCCTAGTCATTGGGCATCTGCCTTTAACTCAGGTAATGATCCCAGGGCCCTAGGATCGAGCCCTGCATTGGGCTCCCTGCTCAGCGGGAAGCCTGCTTCTCCCTCTCTCACTCCCCCCACTTGTGTTCCTACTTTCACTGTGTCTCTTTCTGTCAAATAAATCAATAAAACTTTAAAAACAAAATAAATAAAATCTTTTTTTTTTTTTAAATGATCCTGGGGTGCCTGGGTGGCTCAGTGGGTTAAGGCCTCTGCCTTCGGCTCAGGTCAAGATCTCAGGGTCCTGGGATCGAGCCCCGCATTGGGCTCTCTGCTCAGTGGAGAGCCTGCTTCCCCCTCTCTCTCTGCCTGTTTCTCTGCCTACTTGTGATCTCTGCCAAATAAATAAATAAAATCTTTTTAAAAAATGATCCTATTACTTTTTTTTTAAGATTTTATTTATCTATTTATTTGACAGAGATCACAAGAAGGCAGAGAGGCAGGCAGAGAGAGAGGGGGAAGCAGGCTCCCCACTGAGCAGAGAGCCCTATGTGGGGCTCGATCCCAGGACCCTGGGATCATGACCTGAGCCGAAGGCAGAGGCCTTAACCCACTGAGCCGCACAGGTGCCCCAAAATGATCCTAATATCTTAAAAATTTGAGACTGATTTAACAGAAGAGGAGTAGATCGAGACCAGGATGAGGAATGGTGCACAAAAGGCACTTCAGTTTCATCGGTTTTACCATTTTTTATATGGATATAATCATGCATTCATTTTAAAACTTTTTAATGGGTAAAAATTAAAATTAAAAAATATGTTAATGGATACATAAATTGCGTTTTAAAAGGCAGGATCAAAGTAATAGTCATATGATATCTGCAGTCCTCTCTCCGTTTGAAGTAACCATGCGTTTGTCCCACAGCGGATCACCTGCTGTTATTTACATTGTCTACAGCTAATGACTAAACATCTTCCAAAGCAGACTACACTCCTTGTGTTCAGCCCGCAAGCACCATTGTAAAACAAGACGGAAAGAGGGGGAGGGAGGACAGAGCATGGGGCCCTTTCAGTACTTGACAAGCCTTTCATAATTATCACTACAGGTACCTTATGACTTAGGAAAGAACAGGTGCAGGACAATCCGTCCAGTAGCCCGGGCCAACAGGTGGCACTTTGCGACAGTCAATATGGAAGCCAAGAAGACAGATAATAATCAAAACTGATTTATTTAGCAAGACCTTAGGCATACAATTGGAGGAAAACTGAAATGAAGACTTTTACCTCATCTGCCCAGCCATACTGCAAACAAACTGGGAAGGAAGAAAATTCCAGAGGGATCACACACACACACACACACACACACATCCCCTAGCATCTCCACTATTCACTAAAAGAGAAAAAAAATTCTGTCGATGGCACAGTTTTGCTTTCCTATAAAATGGACAGCTGACTGAATATGCAAAAAACAACTTTCCAGCAACGTAGCACCTTATACAGCCAGTCCATACACACTTTAAGTCCATAATCACAACCCTCCTTATCTAACCCTTCCATTAACCCTATTATTACTCCCCTCTTACAGATGATGAAGCATGTAACATAATAATTTTCGAGCCTGGACCCTGGGCTAGAGCTGGACAGATCTATTTCCCTCTCGGCTTTGCTACTAACTGTATGATCGCTGTCAAGTTACTTTACTTCTGTGCCACAGTCTCCTTCTTTGTAAAATAAGGATAGCCATAGTAACAACCCTATAAAGTTTTTGTGAGGACTGAATGAGATAATGGGTGTGAAGTGCTTAGCACAGAGCCTGGCACCCAACATGCTGACGCTGTGGTCATGGCAGTAAGTAGAGGTGGGGACAATGGTGATGAAGTTGCAGTGGAAGAAGAAACCAGGGATTAGTAAAGCTATGGAACTTGCCCAAAGTCACACAGCTAGTACAGGACAGAGCCAGAATTTCAGTCCCAATCTGATTCTTTAAACCTGACTCTGACCTCTAGGCAAATACTGCTCCCCCCTACCCCCGCAATACGATAGTTCATTCTAACTTTATAGCTAGCCAGCCAAACCGGAGGGCTGGGTGAGCCATTTGCCCAAGGTCACAGAACCCCGCACACAGATTCAATGACTCTTCTTCCAGTGCTCATTACTTACACTGTAATTAGCTTTACTCACGAGCAAAGGTAGTTTTATTAATTTATTAAATTATCTCTTCCAAATTTATAATTTGGAATCCTATAAAAGTATATAAACCGCTTCCAAAGGAATCTGACCAAAGGATAAACTGGCTGGTGGTATTCTCCTAGGAGAATAGACCAACATTTATAAATCTAACTTACCATCTCAAAGGTTTCATCTGAATGTGTCCTAAGTATTCAAAGCCTTAACTTATTCCAGTTGATCAACTCCTTCCCTTACAAAGCAAAACAACAAACAATGAACAAAAAAGTCTCCTAAGCCTTTTTTCATTTCCTAAACAGTATCAGTAAAGCATTCTGGGCTTGCACAGGGTTTGTTCTAAAGAAATAGAACAGGCATACAATAAACTACACATATCTAAAATGGACAATTTGATGAGTTTTGACATATGCATATATACAGCTATGAAACCATCACCATAGTCAAAACAGGGAACATATCCATCACCTGAAATTTTTCCTCATGTACTTTTTTTAATCTAATTTTTTTATTGTGTTATGTTAGTCACCATACAGTACATCATTAGTTTTTGATGTAGTGCTCCAAGATTCACTGTTTGTGTATAACACCCAGTGCTCCATGCGATCCTTCTCCTAACGGCCTCCATGTTACTCCTTATGCTCCACAAGTCAGTGAAACCACATGGTAATTGACTTTCTCTGCTTGATTTATTTCACTCAGCGTAATCTCCAGTCCTATCCATGTTGATGCCAAAGTTGGGTATTCACCCTTTCTGATGGCTGAGTAATATTCTGTTGTATATATGGACCACATCTTCTTTACCTCATGTACTTTTGTAATCCCTCTTCCCATCCCTTCTAGTCCACTTTCATCCCCAGGCAACCACTCATTCGCTCCCAGTCACTACCAATTAGTTTGTATTTTCTAGAATTTCACGTAAGTGAAATCTTAAAATATGTATTCTTGTTTGTCTAACTTCTTCCATTCAGCATAAATCATACTGCTGATGGACCTGCTGATGGACCTTCAGATTGCTTCCAGTTTTTGGCAAGCACAAATAAAGCTCCCAAGCTCCCATGAACATTCATGTTCAAGTCTTTTTTTTTTTTCCCCATGTTCAAGTATTGTGCATTGGTGTAAGGGTGTAGGGATGGGGTGGGTTCTTATAAACACACACACACACACAATGGAAAATAAGAAATATTAGCTGAAATGTCTGAGTTCAAAATTAACCTAAACTGTAGGGTACAAAATATCTTGGTCAATTTGGGCAAGTTAATTAGCTTCTCTGCAACATCCATATGTGCAAGGGGAGATTGTAAAGAAAACTGAGATAGGAAGCAGAAACCTTTTAGAACTTCCACAAATAAGCTGGTTTTTTCTTATAAATTCCCTTAAAAAAAAAAAAGACTAATGTTCTATGAAATGTAATACAAAATGAAATATTCGAGTTGTCATTTTTGAGTTTAAATTTCTCTTAAATTTATGTTTATTTCACACTTAAAAAAATAATTTCCTACATGCTTTCACTTTCTGCCAACAATAAGAAATTAAAATACAGGTAGCTGGGCGCCTGGGTGGCTCAGTGGGTTAAGCCGCTGCCTTTGACTCAGGTCATGATCTCGGGGTCTTGAGATGGCTCTCTGCTCAGCAGGGAGCCTGCTTCCCTCTCTTTCTCTCTCTGCCTGCCTCTCTGCCTGCTTGTGATCTCTCTGTCAAATAAATAAATAAAATTTAAAAAAAAATACAGGTAGCTATTTTAAACACCAAGAAAAAACCTCACTCTGCATTTCTAATATATTCAAAGTCCTTATCTAATAGCCTTACTTAATCTGCATCCCCTACCCCCATCTTCTATCACTCTCCTCTTCCCCTTGGCTTACTGGGCTCAGAGCTCCAACTATGTTTCCCTCTGAAGCACTTGGCTCTTGCTGTCCTCTGTCTACGAGGTACTTTCCCCAGCAGCCATCTGGGTACCCTCTCACCTCCTACAGGGCTCTGCTCAAATGCCATTCTGTGCTTTCCTTTCCTGCCCATCCTATGGGAACCCTTCCCCACCATTACACCCCATTCCTCCTACCCAGCTATAATTGCTTCCCCAGCACTTATCATTTGAGGTATCACATATACACATATATAAATGTATTTGATTATTTGTTATTGTCTATATCCTCCCACTAAAATAAAAGTCTTTTTAAGACAAAGATTTTCTTTTATCCTCTGCTGTATCCTCAATGCCCAGGACAATGGGTCCTGCTCACTTCTGAATTCCACAAACACTTGTTGAAGAAATTTGATTACACATTATGTATTCATTTTAAAAAAACAAATTCTGAGGGACTTGTCTGGCTCAGTCAGAAGACCATGTGATTCTTGATCTTGAGTTCAAATGCTACCTTGGGTGTAGAGATTACTAAAAAAAATAAACTTTAAAAAACACTTCTGTTTGGGGCCCCTGGGTGGCTCAGTGGGTTAAGCCTCTGCCTTCGGCTCAGGTCATGATCCCGGGGGCCTGGGATCGAGTCCTGCATTGGGCTCTCTGCTCAGCAGGGAGCCTGCTTCTCCTCATCTCTCTCTCTGTCTGTCTCTCTGCCTATTTGTGATCTCTCTGTCAAATAAATAAATAAAATCTAGAAAAAAAAAAGAAAAAAGAAAAAACACTTCTGTTTAAAATTCATTAGAAAGAAAAAAAAATTTAAAGATTTATTTATTTGACACAGAGAGAGAGAATCTAAGCAGGGAGAGTGGAAGAGGGAGAAGCAGGCTCCCCACTGAGCAGGGAGCTGGATGCGGAACTCGATCCCAGGACCCTGAGATCATGACCCGAGCTCAAGGCAGTCGTTTAACCAACTGAGCCACCACCCCAGTAAGAAAATGCTTTTGGTTGAATTAAAATGTTAAGTCAATGTTGATCCACTTTGTAGGATGGGTTCTTTTTTCAAATTGACATTTAACTTCGAGCAGCACTTGCAAAGTGAGAAGAACACTGGAAATCAAAGGCAGGAAGGCTAGGATCTATTCATCTATCCTGCCATAACTAGCTTTACCACCGAGCTATAACCTCTCCTGATCTCAAATAACTTCTCTCTAAAATGAGGAAAGTGATTATTATCTCCAAGGCCCCTTCTTGCTCTAAAATTCTGAGAATCTACTGCAGTTAGTGCACACTTCTGCATTAAGGTTGCCAATCTTAAATTAGTCAGCTTAATCCAAATTTGTCCTAATCCAAAACTGTCAACTGAAGGAGTCTATCTAACTAGAAAACCCTGTGATGAAATGGCCATTGGTCAGCCAGATGTCCCCTGGAAGGAGAGGGTTAGAAGAGTGTACCCCATAGGGGTTAGGAGTGGCAGCATTTCAAAAAGTTTGTTTTTTATTTATTTTTTAAAATATGTTATTTATTCATTTGCGAGAGGGAAAGAGAGAGAACATGAGCAGGGGGAGCGGGCGAGGAAGCAGCAGGCTCCCAGCTGAGCAGCGAGACCGCAGGACTCAATCCCAGGACCCTGGGATCATGACCTGAGCCAAAGGCAGATGCTTCACTGAGCCACCAGGCACCTCTCAAAAATTAGTTTTTTTTAAAAGTTGATGAACCTCTAATCTTCCTCAAATATGAAAAAGAATACATTACTACAAAGGACATAAAAATATCTGTTTATACCCTAACTTTAGCTGGTTATGAAATTTAGATAATTACGAATAGAATGTCATGCATGCAAGGAGGATATCGCGATCAGGAGCAGACATGTTAGAGACCAACTGACGTGGGTTAACGCCCAGGCTCTCTGTGTGTGATCTTGAGCAAGTCACATACTTACTCTGCATTTTGCTTGCCTCACCTGCACAATAGGCGCAACATTTATAGTTGTTACAATAGGTAACAGTAGTTAGCTTCTAGGATCCTTTTAGGAACTAAGTAAGATGATGTCTGACACACAGAATATACTTAATATTATTATTAAATAACTAAACATGAATACACCCACTCAAACACAGATCTAACAGCCACAGAAACATTCTTAGCTATCCATTTCTACTGATACAATACAGCTAATATAATATATAGCTGACAGTCATATTTATTACCCATACACATACTGGTTTCTGAAAGGTCAGAACATACATTTTCTGTAAGAGTTCTTTAAAAATCTAAAATCCAAGCCAGGAAGGTTTTCTTTAAGATCATTCTTCTGTGGAAAGCGCTGATAAATAATACATTTGTGCAGTAAACATCTTAGGAAAGCCAACTTAAGAGCTTAACTACTCCTATCTTTTTAATCCTAAAAATAAATATATTACATACAACAAAATTTTGGGATCTGCGAACTTAGTCTCTAAGGAACAAAGAGCATCCACTTTCCACATTTCACATTCAACAAAGTCAATTAAATAAAAAGATTCCACCATCATACCATGATACCCTTTGAGTTTTCAAGCCAATAAGACACTCAGACACTTGCTTTTTCTAGAATAGGCCCAAATGAGACACAAGAAAACCATAAACCTATGTTAGGAATTCCTATCAACTTGTATCTTCCCTTTTGAGTGGCTAGACTATAAAATAAGTCAATTAAGAGTTCACAACGGTAATGCTGCAACCTCAACCTCAAATCCAGGCACAAAACACGGTGGAACGCAGTCGCATCTCAAGCACGCCCAAACAAACGTCCTGGCCAACGCGATCGGATCACTACCGTTTCCAGAAACACACAGTAATGGGTTTTAATCCATTTCTATAAACGCTCCTTGTGCTGAAAGCCAAAGTGCATGCAAAACCGCAAAACACAAAAGATTCTTCGCATTCCGTTTTTAGCCAGAAGACAGGCCATCCTCTCCGCGCCCTACCCCAGGGAGTCCTCCTTGCGACAGTAAGAATTTCATGACACCCCATGCTACCTACACATCAAAATATCACCCCTCAAAGTGGAGGGGTTGCAGCGTCAGCATCGGCTGGCCTCGATGAAATGATACTGCCAGTATTCCCACCTCTGGGCAAACACGACACCAACTGAAGTCGGTGGAAAGTTCTAATCAACCGAGCATATTTGGTTTCCTTCTGCCCCCAAACCCAGCAGCAGCACAAATGCGGAGATTTTCTTTTGCACCTGCCACAGTTCCTAAGCCGCGACCCCCCCCCCCTCCGAGCTCACGAAGGCCTCGAGGCCTAAAGCGCCCGTGACCCTTTGCGGAGAGCGCACGGAGGGCCCCTGTAGCATCACCCTCGCTGTCCACACCGCCCGCTTCCCTGACAAAGGCCCCGTGTCAATCCGAGGCACGACACAGAGAAGTTGCTGGATTGCCCATCACGGACCGACAGCTGCCAATACCCTCCCCCGGAGGGGAAGAAAAATCAACATAGAACTGGGAATGAGAAAACGGGAGGTATACAACGCTAAAATTAAAATGTCCCCAAATCTAAGCAACCTGGGTGTGCCCTGGAAGTGAGACCAGGGGGTCCATGGGGGAGGGGAGAGAGAGCCAGGGCGTGAAGGCCCTGCCGGGTGATAGTCTAATAAAATGCCGGGTGTCGGAACGCTCAGAATGAAACCACAAATGCAATCCCCAGCGGGCTGGAAGCCCAGAGGAGGCAGGGAGGAGGGCGGGCTGCGGACCTGCGGCCGCGGCCCCCCACCTGTCCTCCCCGCGCCCACACACCTGCCGGGGTAGCCTTCGGGGGGGCCTCGGGGTGGGGGTGAGGCAGAGCGTGACGGCCCGACCCCGGGGATGCGGGGCGGGTGGGCTAATCTGCTGGCAGAGGCGGGGGAGCAGCCTCGCTCACCTCCAAGTCGGTGTCGGCGGCCTCCGGGGCCCCGAGGATCTCGCTGGGCAGCTCGGCCAGGTCGGTGACCCGGATCAGCCCGTCGTGCAGGAAGATGGTCTCCTCCTTCACCGAGAGCCACTGCGCCGAGTCCGCGGCCGCCGCCGCCGCAGCTGCCGCGGCCGCAGACGAGCCCATGGCCCCGGCTGAGGGGTTGACGGTGAGGAGCAGCCGCCCGGCCCGGGGGAGACGCGAGCAGGAGCCGCCGAGATCACCAGTCCATAGCAGCAGCCGCCGCGCCCGCCTGCAGCGCCCCGCGCACCGCCTCGCCTGTGCAGCTCCGCCCTAGGCGGTCCGAGCTGCCATCCCCCCGCCCCCGGCCCCGGAGACCCCGGCCCCGCCACCACCGCCGCCGCCCTGAGGAGCA
This sequence comes from Mustela nigripes, assembly GCF_022355385.1. Taxonomy (NCBI): domain Eukaryota; kingdom Metazoa; phylum Chordata; class Mammalia; order Carnivora; family Mustelidae; genus Mustela; species Mustela nigripes. The sequence continues at coordinate 9,557,733 of NC_081564.1, forward strand.
GGACCCGCCTCTGCCGCTCAGCAGCCAACTGTCAGTGAGACGCCATGTTGGGGGCGGGGCTCCCGGCATGCCCCGCGGAGCGGACAATACAGGCTCCGCCCATCCGCTTGGCCCCGCCTCTCAGGGCAGCCAGGGGCTCACCCGTCTGCGGGACCTGTGCCTCGCCCTTTACTCGGTCTTGTCCTCAGACTGACCTTCCCCTCTTTGTACCCCTAGACATTCCGGGCGCCCTCGGTCTGCAATCCACCGAGAGAAGAAGCCGCCGCTTCCCCTCCTCTACCTACTCCTGTATGCACTCCTCTCTCAGGGGGCAGACCCCCCCACCCTAGGCAGAACACGGAGGCTCACTCCCTGCTTTCGTATTTAAATGAGATATATGCAAAAATCTGGCACGGCTACACTTGTTCTTAAGGGCTTAGTAGCGCCCACAGTAGGTATTTCATATGTACTAAAATGTCTAATACCCAATAAGCCCCCACAACCTGATGTAAACAAAGCACGGGTCACAAGGCTTGGTGCCCAGCATCTGACAGTACGTGCTCCCTAGCGGGGCTGAAACTTGTTATATTCCACCAATATTTAACAGATTGACATGCACCTTAAATATATGCACGCCGTCCCATTTTTATGAAAACGTGAAAGGAAAGAACTATGTAGAGAAAAATGTGTAGGAGAACACATTCCAAATTGTTAATGTGAGTTGCTGTGGAGAGTGGGACTGGTCTATAATGGCTGAGGTGAAGACTGCGATCTTTGTATTGATTTATAATTAATTTTTTAAAATATTTTATCTATTTTATTTATTTATTTAACAGAGAGAGAGAGAGAGAAGTAGGTAGCGACGGGGCGGGGGGGGGGGCAGGCTCAATACCAGGACCTTGAGATCATGACCTGATCGGAAGCCAGAGGTTTAACCCACTGAGCCACCCAGGCGCCCCTGTATTGACTTATGATTAGAAAAAGCGCTCATTGGTATCAAAGGACTTGGAAATGTATGCATGTCCATGATAAATAAATAAATAAATAAACCAACACCATGCACACAGATGTTTATAGCAGCTTTATTCATGATTCCCACAACTTGGAAGTGACCAGGATGCCCTTCAGCAGGTGAATTCATAAATTAAGGTCCAGCCAAGCAATGAAATATTGAAAAGACATGAAGAAAAGAAAAGACATGAAGGAAACATCAACGGGTGATACTAAGTGAAAGACACCAGTTTGAAAAGGTTATATTTGGGACACCTGGGTGGCACGGTCCGTTAAACATGGGACTCTTGGTTTCAGCTCAGTCCCTGATCTCAGATCCTGAGATGGAATCCGCCTTGGGTTCTATTGTGGGATTGAGCCCGGTGTTGGCATCTGCATGCAGCATGGATTCTGCTTAAGACTTTTTCTGCCCCTTCCCACTCTCTAAAATAAATAAATTAGTTAAGGGATGCCCAGGTGGCCCAGTCGGTTAAGCATCTGCCTTCAGCTCAGGTCATGATCCCAGGGTCCTGGGATCCAGTCCCACTGTGGATCTGGGAATCCCTGCTCAGCAGGGAGTCTGCTTCTCCCTCTGCCTCTGCCTGCCACTCCCCCAGCTCGTGCGCTCGCGCTCTCTCTTTCTCTCTCACTCACTATCAAATAAATAAAATCTTTACACTAAAAAAATAAATAAATGAGATTTTAAAAAGAAAAAAGTCTACATACTGTGTGAGTCCAACTATAGAACATTCTGGAAAAGGCAGAACTATGGAGACAGGAAAAAGATCAGTGGTTGCCAGGGTTTGGGGGCATGGAGAGAGTGATGAGTCGGCAGAGCATGGAGGATTTTTAGGGCAGTGAAAATACTCTTATTTGGTACCGTAATGATGGGTACATGGCATTATTCATTTGTCCAAGTGCATAGGATATACAGCACCAAGAGTGAACCATAACGGAAGCTATGAACTTTGGGATGATGACGTGTGAGTGTGGGTTCCTCAGTTGCAACAAATGGACCATCTGGGGGGGAAAGTTGAAGATGAGGGAGGCGATGCATGTGTGGAGGCGGGGCGGATGTGGAAAATCTCTGTACCTCCCTCTCAATTTTGCTGTGAACCTTAAACTGCTCTGAAGAATAGTTCTCATAAAGAATAAATAAGCAAATGCATCAGAAGAACATTAAAGTGCATACCTTTGGACCCAGCAATTCAACTCTAAAGTTGTTGTTTTTTTTTAAGATGCTGCCTTCTTTTTTTTTTTTTTTAATTTTATTTATTTATTTATTTGAGAGAGAATGAGAGAGTGTGAGAGAGCAGAAGATCAGAGGGAGAAGCAGACTCCCCAAAGAGCTGGGAGCCCGATGCGGACTTGATCCTGGAAGTCTGGGATCATGACCTGAGCTGAAGGCAGTCGCTCAACCAACTGAGCCACTCAACTCTGAAGTTGTTTAAAGGAAATAATCAGCCCCATAGTCAAGGACGCATATGCACAGGTGTACAGGTCACTGCTGTTTATAAGAAGAAAAACGATAACCAGTCTAAACATCCAACAGTATGGAAATAGTTAACCATCACAATGGTATGTACCGTAAGATGAAATACTATGAAGTCATTCAGAATAAAACTTACGAAGAATATTAATGCAAGTGAACGCTAGTGATCTATTGCTAAATGGAAAAAAATCAGGCTAAAGTAGTAAGGAAATTTTGGAATTCAATTATGTCTATGTATGATTACATTTTAAAATTACATGCATGTATGGGGTGCCTGGGTGGCTCAGTGGGTTAAAGCCTCTGCCTTCGGCTCAGGTCATGATCTCAGGGTCCTGGAATGGAGCCCCGCATCGGGCTCTCTGCTTGGCAGGGAGCCTGCTCCTCCCCCCTCTCCACCTGCCTCTCTGCCTACTTGTGATCTTTGTCTGTCAAATAAATAAATAAATAATTTTTTAAAAATTACATGCATGTATGACTATAGATGTAAAATAAAAGCCTGGAGGGTATCATGCCTGATGCAACATTTGGGTGAATCTCAGTAGTGCATTTCCGGCTGACTGGGGGGATCTGTGGAATGTTTTCCCAGTTGTCTTCCAAGAGCAAGTATGATTTTTAGAAAAAAGAAAAAAATTTTAAAAATAGAAGTTATCAGGGCACTTTGGTGGCTCAGTTGGTTAAGCATCAGCCTTTGGTGTAGGTCATGATCCTGGGGTCGTGGGATCAAGCCCGGCCTTGACGGGCTCCCTACTCAGCGGGGAGCCTGGGTTTCTCCCTGTCTTCCCTGTTCATGCTGTCTGTCACTCTCTCTGTCTCTCTCTCAAATAAATGAATACAACCTTTAGAAATAAATAAATAAAAGCTATTGAGCTATTGAGGAGTTAGAATACATCTATTCATTTATCTACCGTATACCCTTAAGACTTTTCATTAACAGCCCCACTGTACAAGAATGGAGGCTCCGAATTAAGGAACGGACACCTGCCTAGGAATTGGCAGAATTGAGATTTAAACCCATAGCAGGATTCATCCTGCACTGCCTCCCTCCCAAATAAATAATGTATATTCACAGCACTGTGGCAACAATCTCGGGCCCCTTATCATGATTTTAATTTCATTTTTATGGTACTTATTCCACAAGCATTTTTTAAAAGATTTTATTTATTTAGTTGGGAGGGCAGGGGGGAAGCACGGGAGAAGCAGACTCCCCACTGAGCACGGAGCCCGACGTAGGGCTCCATCCCAGGACCCTGGAATCATGACTTGAGCCCAAAGCAGATGTTTCACCAACGGAGCCACCCAGGTGCCCTCCACAAGCCTTTGCTAAGCCCCTAGTAGATGTCAAATCTTGGCAGGTATATAGAATGGAAATCTACCTGAATACCAGAATTCATGTATGAAAAACCGACTCCCCACTCTGAGAGACCTGGACGGCTGTAATAACATGTGTTGAAAATATTCCACGGAAAGGTGGTCTTTCTCCTTTTATTCATTCAACAAATATTTCTTGATTCCTGCTGTGTCACAGATGTCACTCTAAGGCTGAAAAGTGTCGCAATTGAGTGACAATCAAGTGGGGGAGACAGACAGGAAGGAAAGAACACTAAGTCTGACAGTTCAGAGCCGATCAGTGCCCTGAAAATAATAAAACAGGCAAATGTGATGAAAAGACCGTTTCACACATCCTCACAATAACCCTCTGAGTGAGATAATATTATTGTCCCCCCTTCCAGTTGGGACACCATAGCTCAACTAGATACTGAATGTCTCACAGCCAGTAAATATCAAAGCTCAGCTATGAACACAGGTCTGTCTCATTCTACAGTTCTAGCGTCCTCACTTTGTTTTTGGGTTTTGGGGTTTGGTTTTGTTTTGTTTTAGTAAGCTCCATGCCCAACATGAAGCCCAGTGCAGGGCTTACCCTCACAACCCTGAGATCAAGACCTGAGCTGAGATCAAGAGTTGGATACTTAACCCACTGAGCCCCCCAGCTGCCCCCCAGCTTCTTTTTTTGGGCTGTAAAGAAACCACTTTCCTTTTGCTCACAACTTCCAAACCTAATTTTTTAATTAGATTTTTATTTTTTTATTTTTATTTTACTTTTTAAAAAGATTTTTATTTATTTATTTGAGAGAGAGAGTGAGAGAGAGGGTGTGAGAGGGGAGAGGGTCAGAGGGAGAAGCAGACTCCCTGATGAGCTGGGAGCCCAGTTTGGGACTCGATCCCAGGACTCCAGGATCATGACCTGAGCCAAAGGCAGTCGCTTAACCAACTGAGCCACCCAGGTGCCCTTAAGTAGGTTTTTAAATGCTCAGGTTTTATAATCTAAACAACTTTCTTGTGTAGCTCAGAGAAACATTCTCCTGCTCTTACCAGTTATATTCCAGGACCAGGAGCCAAGACGCCCAGGAACTATTGTCTTTTACCCACAATTAATGAAATCAGCTCATATCCAGGCCTGAAAGTCTTTAGACTGAATAATGAATAGTTATTTAATATTTTAGCAACAGTAATTAATTAGTCATAGGACTGAATGGCTGCCATCATTCCATGATGAGGCAGGTGATGAATTAATATTTATAGAACCCCCTCTGGAAAAAAAAAAAAAAAGACCATTTACTGGAAATTTCTAGAATGGTCAGAAAGACAAAGTCTCTGGTCAGAAGAACTCTATGCTGGACGTCTGGGGGCAGAGAATCCAAATTTAGTCAAGACAACACACATAGACACACACACACACACACACACACACCACGCACACACCATGCACACAGGAAACATACAATCATAGGTTCATAGAAAGGAAAGGTTGATGGTTGATGATTTCTCTTCTTTGGAATTGTCCTTCCCACTCTTCCATTCAAGAATGGGGTGTTGAGGGGCGCCTGGGTGGCTCAGTGGGTTAAGCCGCTGCCTTCGGCTCAGGTCATGATCTCAGGGTCCTGGGATCGAGTCCCGCATCGGGCTCTCTGCTCAGCAGGGAGCCTGCTTCCTCCTCTCTCTCTCTGCCTGCCTCTCTGACTACTTGTAATTTCTCTCTGTCAAATAAATAAATAAAATCTGAAAAAAAAAAAAAAGAATGGGGTGTTGGGATGGGAAGAGAAGAGAAGGTGTTAACGGAACAACCCTACATTGGAAGCAAAGAGGAAGCATGAGAAATCAGGAAGAATAGCTTTTGGACCTCAGTTTTCCCTGGGAGGCATCTCTCCAAGGGACCGCGAGCTTGTTGATGGAGACCATCTCCCTGCTGCCCCAGCTGCTGACGTGATGTTCACTGGCCTCAGCTCAAGCTGGGGCCCCTCTGGGATTTTGCAATATCTCTCCCTTCTGCTGGCTTTTCTGTACCAGCTGACTGTCTAAAATGAGTCTCTAATCCTTACTGGGCTCACAGAAATGCAAGTGTGGCGTGAAGATAAGTGGTCCTTCAAAAGCCTTAATAGAGCTTGAAATAGCTTTAAACAAAGCATCCATGTTAATTTTTAAGGTTTTTTTCAAAACACAAGGAGAAAAAAAAAAATAAACAACACGCGCACATCTGCTAACAGACACACACATTGACAGAATATGTGGGGGAGATTGATTATTTCCATCTCACTAATCACAGTCTCAAAGAGGAAACATACACCTACTCTCCCAAATGATCTGGTAGGTCCTGTTCTTTTTTTCCTCTTCTTTTTTTTTTTTTATTCAAGGAAGATTATTTTGGCTCATGTGGGTCTATGAAGCAGCAGGGAAAGGACGTCGGATGAAAGAGATATTTGGAAAAATGAAGAAGGAGAAATTCTGCTTGGCGCTCCTTTGAATTACCATAACTAAGGCACCAGCCTCCACGCTGATGAAAAGCTCTAGATGAAGCAGCATTAAGTGCAGCTCCTGTTGGAAAAAATCAGGCATCACGGAGCTCTGAAAGTTGCTCTGTCCTCTGGCGCCGCCTTGTGGCCATCAGAGGCCTTGCTGCCATGGAATTTAAAATTTCGACTCGCCAATTTGCAAAAAAAAAAAAAAAAAAAAAAAAGCCCCTCTGCTGCAAACACTTAGATTAAGAAACGGTCCCCCCGCAAAGGAAAAGTAAGCCAAAGACACAGTCATGGAGTTTGCACAAAAAGAAAAGCAAGCACTTTATGTTTTCTTTTATTCCGTATTCCCTGAGTGCAAGAAGTCCTATCTGTGATGACAGATCATATGGAGCAGAAGCCCCCGCTCCGTATTTGGGCTGAGCGTCTACTTTGTGCAGGGAAAGATTACGATCGTGAAGCTTAGGATGGGGAAGTGACTTGGAACAAGTACGTCTGCAAAGGATCAGAAGTTCAGGGACCTGGTCTGAGACGTGGGAAAGGTTCCCCAAGGATGTCGTGTTAAATGATGTGCTTGAGTTGGTTAAATGAAGAGAGGATGGTCCGGAAAAGTTGGTAACCTGAAGAAAAACATTACATGAAATGCAGTGTGTGTGACATTTGAGTCACAGACTGCCTGGGTTTGGGTCTCAGCTCCCTTGCATGTTACCTCGGACAAATCATTCCACATTTGTGCTGCAGTTTTCCTACCTTAAAATAGGCTCACGGGGGCGCCTGGGTGGCTCAGTGGGTTAAGCCGCTGCCTTCGGCTCAGGTCATGATCTCGGGGTCCTGGGATCGAGTCCCGCATCGGGCTCTCTGCTCAGCAGGGAGCCTGCTTCCCTCTCTCTCTCTCTGCCTGCCTCTCTGCCTACTTGTGATCTCTGTCTGTCAAATAAATAAAATCTTAAAAAAAAAAAAAATAGGCTCACGGTAATCATACCGACTTCATAGGGCTTTCCTGAAGATTAAATGAGTGAATATGGGCAGGACCATTAGTGCCATGCATGAAATGTAAGCAGCTCTCAACAAGTGTTAGTTACTATTAAATGTGGCTCCATTTTTCACCAATAATTGAAATCAGATTTTAATTTCAACCCAGAGATGGTGAAGATCTTGGGCAAACACATTGTCAATTGCAGTTGGCACTTGAAGTCAGCATGTCTTTTTGGAAAAACCCTTGACCGCACATACCCAAAGTCATGAAGGGACCACGCCTTTTGAGCCATGGTTCACTCCTAGATATTGATCTGTGGAAATCTTTCACCAAACAAGGAATTGTTACATTCTTACTTTCTGCTGGACTCTTAGAACTAAGTCATAGCTCCTATTCTCAAGAAGCTTAAAATCTAAGGGGTGAGAAGACCTCACATTGCTGTGTTAGCAGTCCTGCCTGTGAGGCGGAAGTGAAGAATATAGAGCAGGAGCACTTGTTTCATATTTGGGGTGAGACTTGGGGGCAGATAAGAGATCAAGAGCAGTGGTTCTCAACTGGGCATGATTTTGGCTACCAGGGAACATATGGCAACATCTGCAAATGATTTTTTTCATCACGAGTAGGGTTGAATGCTACTGACATCCAGTGAATAAAGGCCGGAGATGCTGCTAAACATCCTACAATGCACAGAACAGTCCCTGCTCGCCCATACACACGCACACACACACACACACACACACTATCCAGTCCCAAATGTCTTTAATGTGGAAGCCCAGAAACTGATCCAAAGCAATGACTGGAGTTAGAGGAAGGGTAGTAGTAGAGAGGAATGTTCCAGGCCTTCCGAATAGCACGTGCAAAATCCAAGAGGTGAGAGATAATAATGTACATTTAAAATAAAATAAGGGACACTTGGGTGGCTCAGTCACTTAAGCGACTGACTCTTGGTTTCGGCTCAGGCCATGATCTCAGGGTCATGAGATGGAGCCGCGAGTCCAGCTCCGTGCTCAGCAGGGAGTCAGCTTGAAGATTTTCTCCCTCTGACCCTCCCCACACCCCCAACCCCGCTCACGCCCTTTCTCTCTAAAATAAATAAATAGGGACGCCTGGGTGGCTCAGTTGGCTAAGCAGCTGCCTTCAGCTCGGGTCATGATCCCAGTGTCCTGGGATCGAGTCCCACCTCGGGCTCCTTGCTCGGCAGGGAGCCTGCTTCTCCCTCTGCCTCTGCCTGCCATTCTGTCTGCCTGTGCTCGTTCTCTCCCTCTCTCTGATAAATAAATAAAATCTTTTAAAAAATAAAATAAAATAAATAAATAAGTCTTTTAACAAAAATTTAAAAAGGGGCGCCTGGGTGGCTCATTCAGTTAAGCGTATGCCTTTGCTCAGGTCATGATCCCAGGATCCTCAGGTCCAGCCCCACTCTGGGCTCCCTGCTCAGCCATGAGCCTGCTTCTCCTTCTCCCTCTGCCCCTCCCTGGGTTCATGCTCTCTCTCAAAAAAAATTAATATAATCTTTTTAAAAAAATTAAATAATACGCAGCCATTGAAAAGAATAATTCTGAAGTCTTGGTGGCAATATAAAAGATATACGAGATAATATTCTATGAAGAAAATCAGAACACAGGAATTTACGTACATTCATGGGAACTACAGACATGTGTACCTGCTAACTTGAAAATTGTGTGAAATGAGCATGAGGGTGGCTATTTTCTCTTGTCATGAAGCATTTGGACTCCAGGGTCACACTTGTGGGTTTTATTCCCCACCATTTTAGTATTATTGAAGGCTGTGCCCTGAAAGTTACTTATTTTTATGCCAGCAAGTTTCTTTTCCATAAAAAATACATACTGAAGGCTCTAATGAGTTAAAAATCAATAAGTCGATCAGATTCCTGCAACTGTCCATTTACTAACATATATTAGTTTTCCCTTGTGTCTTCCTTAAACCTGTGTCCATATAGAATCTTTCAAATATGCAAATATGAGGGGCGGCTGGGTGGGTGAGTTGTTGGGCATCTGCCTTTGGCTCAGGTCATGATCCCAGGGTCCTGGGATTGAGTCTGGCATCAGGCGCCCCTCTCAGCGGGAAGCCTGCTTCTCGCCCTGCTTGTGTTCCCCTCTCTCACTGTGTCTCTGTGAAATAAATAAAATCTTTTAAAAAATGCAAATATGATTATCAAGTTCCTCTCCAGCAATAACATCCTGATCTCTCTTGACTTTGTTGGTGGCCCACAAAATTCTCAGGATCAAGCTCTCGTTGAGTTACAGTGTTTCTTCTCATGGTCCTCACCCCCTCCCTATACACTGAACCCCCTGAGAAACTTATAGTTTACAGACTAGATAACATCATTCCCTTCTCTGGGCTTTTCTGTAGTTCTGTGATAAACTGGAAAGAGTCTCCTCAGGTCTTCACTTTCTCCCTTTATTAAAATTATACAGCTCTTCCCTTTGTTATGTGACCATAGTGGGCTGAAGAGTGTTCCCCCCAAATTCATGTCCATCCAGAACTTGAGAATGTGACCTTATCTGAACATAGGGGCTTTTTCAGATGTAATCAAGTCAAAATGATGTTATACCAGATTGAGCAGGGTCACCTCATCTGAAGACTGTGACCTTATAAGGAGAAGGACATTTGGACACAGAGACACAGAAGAGACATAGAGGGAAGAAGGCCATGTGACAACAGAGGCAGAGATTGGAATGACGTCTCCACAAGCCAAGGAATGCCAAGGATTGCCAGCAACTGCCAGAACTTAGGAGTGAGGCCTGGAGCAGAGTCTTCCTAAGTGCCTCCAGAAGGAATGAACCTTGCCGACCACCTGAAGTTGGACTTCCAGCCTCCTGAACTGTGGGACTGGGTTTCTGTTTTTTTAAACCCCACACTTAGTGATATATTGTTACCGCAGCTCAGGAGACTAATAGAAGGACTTTCCCAGATGGCCCACCAGAGTAAGTGCAGTAGATTTCCCCGCCCTGTTGAGGTTGGGTTGGCCACGTGACATCCCTTGGCCAATGGAGTTTTAGCAGATGTGATGTGAACAGAGGTGAAATCTGTGCAGTTTGGTATCAGTCAAGAGAAGCACGTGCTTTGGGAATTGTTGGTCCCCTAATGAGATATGTGGCACACTTGAGCCCCACAGATCCCTTCCTTGAGGTAAAACCAACCCACAGCCTATCCACAGCAGGGATGAAATATGTGCTTTTTATTGTCAGTCAGCCACTGGTGATACTGAGATTTTTTTTTTTTTTTTTTTAATGGTTAATCCCTAAGTCCCTACTGCCTGGCATGGTGCTTGGAAAAAAGTAGTTGCTTCATAAAGGTTTTTCTTGCTTAGGGAATCTGAAGATGCTGTGCAAAAAAATTCACACATTCAGCCACAATGTGGCTTTATGATTTACATGAGGCTGTGACCTCAGCTGCAGCAAATTCTTACTAGATTCATCTCCAAAGGCAAGGGAAACAAAGGCAAAAATGAAGTGTTGGGGCATCAAGATAGAAAGCTTTGGCACAGCAAAGGAAACCGTTGACAAAACCAAAAGAGAACCAAAAAGATGGGAAAAATATTTACAAATGACATATCCGATAGTAGGCTAGGATCCAAAATCTATGAAGAACTTCTCCAATTCAACACCCAAAGAACAAATAATCCAATCAAGAAATGGGCAGAAGACAGGAACAGACATTCCTGCAAAGAAAACATCTAAATGGCCAACGGACACATGAAAAAATGTTCAACGTCACTCAGCATCAGGGAAATACAAATCAAAATCACAATGAGATACCACATCACACCAGTCAGAATGGCCAAAACTAAGAAGTCAGGAAATGATAGGCGTTGGTGAGGATGTGGAGAAGGGGAACCCTCCCACACTGTTGGTGGGAATGCAAGCTGGTGCAGCCGCTCTGGAAAACAGTATGGAGGTTCCTAAAAAAGTTGAAAATAGAGCTACCCTATGACCCAGGAATTGCACTACTGGGTATTTACCCCAAAGATACAAATGTAGTGTCCAAAGAGGCACCTGCACCCCTGTTTTTAGCAGCAATGTCCACAATAGCCAAACTATGGAAAGAGTCCAGATGTCCATCGACAGATGAATGGATAAAGATGTGGTGTACATCTATACACACACACACACAGGATATATATACAGTTGGATATGCAATATACAATATACTACACAGCCATCAAAAAAATGAAATCTTGGCATTAACAATGACATGGATGGAACTAGAGAGTATTATGGTGAGTGAAATAAGTCAATCAGAAAAAGACAATTATCATATGATCTCACTGAGATGTAGAATTTAAGAAACAAAACAGAAGGTCATAGGGGAGTAGAGGAAAAAATAAAACAAGATGAAACCAGAGAGGGAGAACAACCATAAGAGACTCTTAATCATAAGAAACAAACTGAGAGTTGCTGGATGAGAGGGTCGTGGAGTGATGGGGTGAATGGGCGATGTCATTAAGGCAGGCACGTGATACAATGCGCACTGTGTATCATATAAGACTGATGAATCACAGACCTGTACCTTGGAATCCGATAATACATTATATGGTAATTAAGGTTGCTTCTTTGTTCTCCTCTAGGATTTTGGTGGATTCCCATCTCACATTTAGGTCTTTCATCCATTTTTGAGTCTATTTTTGTGTGTGGTGTAAGAAAATGGTCCAGTTTCCTTCTTCTGCATGTGGCCGTGCAATTTTCCCAACATCATTTGTTCAAGAGACTTTTTTCCATTGGATATTCTTTCCTTATAGAGTATCTCTCTGCTTAGTCAAAGATTAGTTGACCACAGAGTTGAGATTCTGTTTGTTTTCGTGCCAGTACCATACTGTCTTGATGATGACAGCTTTGTAATAGAGCTTGAGGTCTGGCATTGTGATGTTATCAGCTTTGCTTTTCTTTTTCAACATTCCTTTGGCTACTCAGGGTCTTTTCTGGGTCCATGCAAATTTTAGGATTATTTGTCCCAGCTCTGTGAAAAAAGTTTTGATAGGGATTGCATTGAAAGTGTGATCGCTTGAGGTAGCCTAGACATTTTAACAATATTTGTTCTTCCAATCCATGAGCATTGAATGTTTTTCCATTTCTTTGTGTCTTCTCAATTTCTTTCATGAATGTTCTGTAGTTTTCTGAGTACAGATCTTATGCCTCTTTGGTTAGGTTTATTCCTAGGTTTCTTATGGTTTTGGGTGCCATTGTAAATGGGATCGACTTCGGGGCGCCTGGGTGGCTCAGTGGGTTAAAGCTTCTGCCTTCGGCTCAGGTCATGATCCCAGGGTCCTGGGATCGAGCCCCGCATCAGGCTGTCTGCTCTGCGGAGAGCCTGCTTCCTCCTCTCTCTCTCTGCCTGCCTCTCTGCCTACTTGTGATCTCTGTCTGTCAAATAAATAAATAAAATCTTAAAAAATAAAAAATAAATGGGATTGACTTCTTGGGGTGCTTGGGTGGCTCAGTGGGTTAAAGCCTCTGCCTTCGGCTCAGGTCATGGTCTCAGGGTCCTGGGATCGAGCTTTCTGCTCAGCTGGGAGCCCGCTTCCCCCCCCCCCCCCCGCCCCCTGCCTGCCTCTCTGCCTACTTGTGATCTCTGTCTGTCGAATAAATAAATAAAATCTTAAAAAAAAAAAAAAAGGCATCAACTTCTTAATTTCCCTTTCTTCTGTCTCATGGTTAGTATATAGAAATGCAGCTGATTTCTGTGCATTGATTTTATATCCTGCCACTTAGCTCAATTCCTATATGAGTTTTATCAATTTTGGGTTTTGCACGTAGAGTCATCTGCAAAGAGTGAGAGTTTGCTGCTTCTTTGCTGATTCAGGTGCAAGGAAACCTAAGGGCCCCACTCCTTGGTGTGCCCTCAGAGAAAAGCAATCATCCCTGTCTGCCTGGTGTCTGTGGGCACTCCGTGCTCATCCAGCCTGTGACCCAGCGTTCCTATCTCAGGCACACAACCCCGTTTCGAGTCTCCAAACCCTGCAGACCCCTGGGGTGCACACCTGCACCGCTCCTCCTGGGGGAGGAAGGGGAGTCTCACTGGTTCTGCCACTTGTTGGGCCCCAGATCTGAGAGTAGTCAACCTGACTGTGCTGGGATTAGGTTTAGGACCCCCTAGCTGGGAGGGAACTCAGGAGCAGGCTCACTCTTTGCAGCCAGCTTCCCCATGCCAATACCTGGGAGCTCTGCCGCTCTCAGGTACCCCCATTCTTTCTGTGATTCCAGGGATCCTGAGACCACGCTGTCCCAGCTGGCGTTTTGCCCCCGCTTAGCAGCCTGAGCAACATCCCTCCCCAGAGCAGACTTCTAAAAATTCCAACTTTGTGTTTTGCTGATGTATCACTTGCTGGTAGCTGGCTTACAGAGGCTCTTAAGGTACATGTTAAAAAAAAAAAAAAAAAAAAAGCAATCTCTCACGTGCCTGGGTGGCTCAGTGGGTTAAGCTTCTGCCTTTATCTCAGGTATGATCTCACGGTCCTAGGATCGGTCCTAGGATCGAGTCCCGCATTGAGCTCTCTGCTCGGCAGGGAGCCTGCTTCCTTCTCTCTCTCTCTGCCTGTCTCTCTAGCTACTTGTGATCTCTCTGTCAAATACATAAATAAATTCTTAAAAAAAAAAAAAAAAAAGCAATCTCTCCACCCAGCACGGGGCTTGAACTCACAACCCCCAAATCAAGAGTTGCACGCTCTACAGACGGAGCCAGCCAGGCACCCCCAAGCAATTCCACTTCTAATATATACCAAACATCATTGAAAGCGGGGACTTGAATAAATATCTGTATCAATGCTCATGGCACCCTTATTCACGGTTGTCAAAAGGGTTCAATGACCCAAACCTGCATCCATGGGTGAAAGAATTAACAAAATGTAATATAGCCACCCAATGGAATATGATTCAGTCATTTACAAAGTACTGAAACGGGCCACAACGTGAATGAAACTGGAAGACATCATGCAAAGTGAAATAAACCAGACACAAACACTGTATGTGAGGTACATAAAATAGTCTAATTCCAGAGACCAAGCAGACTAGGATACCAGAGGCTGCGGAGAGGGGGAATGGGTTGTCAGTGGTTAATGGGTACAGGGCTTCAGTCTGGAATAACAAAGAAAGTTCTGGAGATGGTTGGTGGTAATGGTTGCACAACAGGAACTGCACACTTAAAAATGTTAAAAATCGGGGTGCCTGGGTGGCTCCGTGGGTTAGGGCCTCTGCCTTTGGCTTGGGTCATGATCCCAGGGTCCTGGGATGGAACCCTGCATCGGGCTCTCTGCTCAGCAGGGGGCCTGCTTCCCCCTCTCTCTGCCTGCTGCTCTGCCTACTTGTGATCTCTGTCAAATAAATAATAAAATTTTAAAAATGTTAAAAATTGTACATTTTGCTATATTTTACCACAAACAATTACACAGAAAAAAGTATATACTTTTAACTGCTTAGCACATACTCAGAACCATAGCATTTCCTATTATTATATTGATTATCTAAAAGGTATATGAATAAGCAGCAAAGCCAGGATTCAAATCCAAGTGTTTTCCATTCCCAAAGCTCTAACACTAACCTCTGCACTATTTTCAACTGACTGCACTCGGATATCTTTTGAATGAATTATTCCACACCTTTTCCCAAAAAAGAAATTCCAGTTTTATACTTGTATAAGGTATGGGGAAATTCAGAATATTGTTGCCTTTCCCCACACGTATTTTGTTTTTCTGCATTGCGGATTGCAGAGCTGCACTGAGCTGCACTGTTCAACGTTTGTTAGAGTCCCTAAAGTTGGGAGTAGGGAGGCACCTGGATGGCTCAGTGGGTTAAGCCTCTGCCTTGGTTTCAGGTCATGATCCCAGGGTCCTGGGATTGAGCCCCGCATCAGGTTCTCTGCTCAGCAGAGTTCTCGGCTTCCCTTCCTCTCTCTCTGCCTGCCTCTCTGCCTACTTGTAATCTCTGTCTGTCAAATAAATAAATGAAATCTTTTTTTTTTTTTTTAAGATTTTATTTATTTATTTGACAGAGAGAAATCACAAGTAGATGGAGAGGCAGGCAGAGAGAGAGGGAAGCAGGTTTCCTGCTGAGCAGAGAGCCCTATGCGGGACTCGATCCCAGGACCCTGGGATCATGACCTGAGCCGAAGACAGCGGCTTAACCCACTGAGCCACCCAGGCGCCCCAATAAATGAAATCTTTAAAAAAAAAAAAAGTTGGGAATAGGGCTTTAGACCCTGGTCATGGCAGCTTGGGGGACCCCACAGGCTGAATAATGGCCCCAAATGTGTCCATGCCCTTATTCCTGGACTGCTGTGTATATTACTTCACTTTGCGAAAAGAACTTGGCCCATGTGATGAAGCTGATCTTGAGACGGGGTATGTGATTAACACGAAGTACTTGGTCCCTGCACAAAGCTCCTAAAACCCATGGGACTTCCCCAGCGATAGAGGGGTCTTTTGTTACTGTTAAGAAGCTCCTTTAGATCATACTGGGTTTATGCTAATGCAGTGACTTGGAATAGGACCCCAGCCTCAAGATGGGGCTGGTCACCATGAAGCCCAATAGATTATAAGGCTGAAATTTACAGCCCTCCCTAGGCTTAAGGGAAGGTACGGCAGGGGTGTGGTTTGGGTCTGGGAATGTGGTGGGAAGAAGCTGGAGATTAACATCTGTAAACACTCTGGGAAAATAACAAAAAATCTGAACAATGTTTGATGGCCTTCTGGGTTAGTGAATACAGAGGAGCCAGGAGGGGTTGACCTCCTTTACCTGGAGAGGACATGCTTCCCCCACTACCCTTACCCTTTGCTATAGATCTCTTCCATTTGGCTCTTCTGAGTTTATCTTTCAGTAACAAATAAATGTAATCAGATGTTTCTGAGTTCTGTTCAGTCATCATAGCACAGTTGTAGGGTAAACCAGGTCAGACAGAAATGGGGTAACCTGTGGTAACTACTCCCTAACTGGTGTCTGAAGGGCACAGAGGAAGAGTAGGTTTAAAAAATGGGCCAATCAGAGGGCCTTGTGGCCAAAATGACTTTTGAAACTGAACCTGAGCTATAAAGAACCACTAGAGACCACAGCCAGAAGTGACATCTGGATTTGTTTCAAAACTGTATCAGAGCACATGCTATATACCTAGTGGAGACACTAGAGTTAAAAAAAAGTCAGAGGAGGACGGGGATGTAACACAGCATGGGGATTACTATCAGTAATTCTGTATCATTATTTGAAGGTTGCTGTATTTTGGGTGCCTGGGTGGCTCAGTTGTTATGATTCCAGTGTCCTGAGATTGAGCCCTGCACTGGGCTCCCGGCTCAGCAGAGAGCCTGCTTCTCCTCTGTCAAATAAATAAATTAAAATCATAAAAGAAAAAAATGCTAGATTTAAGTCTCACAGGATTTTCTATATACACATGGTGATGGATGTTAACTAATGGTAGTGATCATCACGTTATACCCCTGAACTGTACACCAACTGACAGCTGTCAATTGCATCTCGATTATAAAAAATCAGAAATACCAAGTGCTGAGAAGGAAGTGGAGTAACTGGAACTGTTACTCATTGCAGGTGGGATGCAAAATGGGAAGGTCTGCCAGTTTCTTATACAAACATGCATTCACGATTTAACCCAGTAATCCTGCATTTTCACCCAACATTAATTAAAATATACCCACACAAAAACCTGTAAGTGAATGTTGATGGTGGCTTTATTCATCATCTCCAGGAACTGTGAACAACCCAAATGTCTTTCAGTGGGTGAATTTTAGGACAGTGATCTATGGACCTACCGGAACAGACAGAACTACTGAGCCACGGGTATGAACAACTCTCAGTAACATTATGCTTAGTATACAGTAGGACATTCTGCAAAGGCGGAACTACAGGAACGGAAGTTTGAACAGGGACTGCCTGGAGTGGATGTTTCGAACATGAGGTAAATTTCCTAGTCATGATGCTTACCCAACTGCACAGGTGTCACAGAACTACACACTCAAAATCATGAATCTCACCTAATGTAAACTGTCAATAAAAGCAACTTCAAAAAACCCACCAGGGTCATCTTTCACTTATCTACTGCCAACACCCCAAATCTGAGGACCCGTTGTGTAAGCGAGCCCGCGGAGAAACAGACACTGTTGTACAGAACATCTGGCTCAAACCCCACGGAGGGCAGTTTAGCACAGTCTACTAAAATTAAATGCGTAAATCTTTCCCCAGCCAAAAATATTTACCTGATACTCATCTGTGTGCACACTTTTATTTGTTTTACTATCTTGTACACAATTATAAATGATATAAAAAAAAATCCATATAATGGTACACTATCCACTATCTTCTCCATCAGTGAGGATGGACTTCACAGAATGTCCGAAACATGTTGCTAGCTGTGTAATATATGTGTAGCACATGAGGCTTTGACTTAAAAAAAAAAAAAAGGACGATGAATCATTATACTCACTTGATGTATGTGCTTTTAAAAAACTAGATACACGGGGTGCCTGGGTGCCTCAGTGGGTTAAAGCCTCTGCCTTCGGCTCAGGTCATGATCCCGGGATCCTGGGATCGAGCCCTGCATCAGGCTCTCTGCTCAGCAGGAGCTTGCTTCCTTTCCTCTCTCTCTGCCTGCCTCTGCCTACTTATGATCTCTGTCAAATAATTAAAATCTTAAAACAAAAACAAACAAAACCCCCAAAACTAGATATGGAAGACTAACAGCAGTGATAGAGTTGGGCCAACAGGGGGGAACTGCATCATCACCAAAGGAAGGAAAATCTGTGGCCTGAAGGGCAGTTTGTCCTCCTGCTCCAGTTCTGACCTGTTCCGTGGTACCCAGGGAAATGGTGCTATTTCATATGGTAGGTGCTGGGTGACAAGCCAGACACTAAGCTAAAATGCGGACACCAAGCCGAAGAGGTGGTTCCCCTGCAGCGGGTGCCACCCTCCCAAATGCCCCTCCTCTCAGCAGAGGCTAAGACCCTACAAGCTGGCCGAGTCAAGCCACATCTCCAGGTAGATATACATTTTAAAATAGACACAAAGGAATTGGATCAGTTATTTAATTAGTTTTTTGTAAGAAATTTAGAACACCAATTTGTGAGGGTAAACTCCATTTGTGAGAGAAAACACAGAGCGGAGGTAGCCCTGAAGCTGAGGAACAGCCTTGATTTTTGGAAGAATTTGTGAGTCCACAGCTTTCTGATCAACCTTGCGCTGCTCTGTAATCTCGTATTTCTAGGGGAGAGAAAGAAAAGAAGATTGTTTAAAAGTAGGGCATAAGTACCAGGCTCCATTTGACTCAGGAATCCTATCTCACAAGTACTAAATCCCAGGGATATTTAGAAAGCAATTTTGATCATCTTTTCCTTGGAGGACTATGAAGTAGTATAGTATAACCTTGTTTTTAACATAGCAAAAGCTGCAGCTCTTTTCCTTTTGTCCACTTTAATACACATCGAGGATAAACAAGGGTAGGGGCATCTCGGTGGCTCAGTCAGTAAAGCCTCTGACTCTTGACTTTGGTTCAGGTTATGATCACAGGGCTGTGAGATCAAGCCCCATGTGGGGCTGTGAGCTGGGCATGGAGCCTGCTTAAGATTCTCTTTCCTACCCCCTCCCCAAAAAAGGATAAAAAAGTGTGAACCCCCAGCAGAACAGTAGCAGTTAGAGGGGTGCCTGGGTGGCTCAGTTGGTTAAGAGTCTGCCCCAGGCTCAAGTCATGATCCCGGGTTTCTGGGATGGGGCCTGCATCGGGCTTCCTGCTCAATGGAGAGCCTGCTTCTTCCTTTCCCTCTGCTGCTCCCCTGTCTGTGCTCTGTCAAATAAATAAAATCTTAAAAAATAGTCTAGGCAGAGCTCTCAACCACCATTAAGAATCACTGAAAGCAGCACCTTCTGGAATGATGTAATTCCCCAGATATTCCTCATTATTAACAACTTCTCTCGGTCAACTCCTTGTGAAAATTTTTTTCACTCCCACCTAGGGAAGTGGAGTTATCAGGGGCCAAGACAGAATGAGAAGCTTACCTCTTTCTCGGTGTCGAAGATCTCACCCTCCTGGTGTCTGGGCTTACGCAACTTCTTCTTCTTGAAATAAGCATCAGTGAGATGTTTGGGGATTTTCACGTTGCTGATATCAATTTTGGTAGAAGTAGCAATGACGAATTTCTGGTGTGTTCTACGCAGAGGAACTCGATTGAGGGACAGAGGTCCTAAAGAAAAAAAAATCAATATACCGAGGGAAAGAAAAAGCAAAGACTTAAGAACAGACTTTAAATTTAAAGAAATCTGGTGTACTGAATTTTCTACTCAGTTTGAAGAACTCTCAAACTGCCCTTTTTACAGTCAACACCTAGACTTTCTCAAGATCTCATTATGTCCACGGTTTCTTCTTCAAATCTTAAGTCACCCAAGCTGGGAGACAGCATAGTCACTCACACATGCTGGCCAAAGCCACAGGTCCCAGACAAATTTAAACCAAGCACTGCTTTCCAGAGTGAACAGTTCACTTTTTACCCATTTGGCCACTGTACTCTGGTTCCAAGCGGCGGACCAATTACAAGTCTCACGCAGAACCATTCCCTGGGGTTAACAGCCACCCATTCTTCTAGTGGCAGTTACCTGGTGCTATGTTGCCACACAAAATTTAAACACCTGCTTCCTTAGAACTCAGGTGTATGCAAGACAATGAAATAGGGCACGTAATCTCAACACTGGAATTTCCATGTAGGTGGGAGCGAAAGTACATTTAAAAGTGCCAAATTTCAGAGAATATAAAATTCAAGGATCTTCTTACCAGTCACAAGTAGCAAGCCACTGCTCAGCTGCTTCAGGAAAACTACCCGCTGTAAATCAAACAGACACATCAGACATTTCTGTGTTAAAAACAGATTTCAAGGGATGCCTGGGTGGCTCAGTTGGTTAAGCGGCTGCCTTCGGCTCAGGTCATGATCCCAGCATCCTGGGATTGAGTCCCGTATCGGGGCTCCTTGCTCCGCAGGGAACCTGCTTCTCCCTTTGCCTCTGCCTGCCTCTCGGCCTACTTATGATCTCTGACAAATAAATAAAATCTTAAAAAATCCCCAAATAAACAGATTTCTAAATTAATCAAATCTTATGCTTCTAAATTTGGTAAAGGAAACTTCTAAGTATGTATCCACTCAGCAACTCTAGAATCAAGCATACCAAACTGCTAACAGGGGCAACCCTTGGATATGAGCAATACTTCTGTGCGCTTGTTTTTAATGAGCAACGATTACCTTCTTTAACTCAGTAATTCTACCCCTGCAAAGCTATCCCAAGGAAATAACTGAAATATATAAATACTTTTGGGTACAGGGACATCTAAATCATCTGTAATACGTAACCCCAACACGCAGGAAATGGTAGTAATTTATTGTACTTTATGGACTAAACGTGTCATGCTAGTGCCTGGGCTCCTGGTATTGTCGCCTCCACCCCCCACTGCGAACCACAGCTACCGCAAGCAAATGCAGAAACTCTATGCAGAGTGTCAACACATGATTATCAAGCACCTCAAGCCCCTGAGCTGAAGCGTCCGCTCTGCTCACCTTGCCTCTGTGGCGCCCAGTGAGGATGATCAAAATGGTCCCAGGGGTGATGCTAGCTCGCAGTTTTCTCACATGCTGACTGAAAGGTTTTTTGCCGTGGCTCAACAGCTTTCGAGGCACGTCTTCAGTAGGATAATACCTAGGCTGTAAGGAATCCACAGGTCCACTTAAACAAGTGAATCAGATTAGTAGAGCTGGTTTTGACAGCGGAACGCTCGCTACACCCTTTCGCCCATTTTAAATGATTTACACTGCTGCATTTCATTTTCACTTCTCCCAAGTCATAGGAAATTTGGAAAAGGTAAGTGCTGCTTATCCTTCCCTATGCAAAACCCAAGAGGAAATCCATTTAACTAAAGGAGCAGAGTGTTCAGGCAAAGGCAGAAAAGCATCAAGCAAGTTACCTCTGTAGACTTGGGATTAAATGACAAGCTCTCATACACGGTCTTATCATCACACACTGTGGCACAGCAGTGACTCTCAAGCTTTCCTGTAGTCTCTGACCTTAACCTAAATTGTACTTCTCCAAAAACACATCTGACACACATTTTGGAGATTATGAAGGACGCATGGCTTGTTTTTCCATTGTATTCACATCCTCCACGTTAATGTGCATCACTCCCATGTTATGCACAAAGGGAAACAAAACCCCACAGTTCAGATCAGGACGATTTATTGTAAAATTCATTCATTTATTGTAAAAACAAGACCCTACACAGACTATTAAGCTTTCGACAAGTAACAAACAATAACCTCCTGCTTCGACCACAAACATTAGTACCTAACAGAAAACTAGCCCACAAAAACAGTAACAAGGAATCGAAGTAGTAATCCCCTCTGGAGCAGTTATTTCCAACTGTGATGACCGCAATACACCTGGGAATATTTTCATAATGGAAATTACAAAGCAAATGTTGAGAAAATGTCCTGTGCATGGTAGAGGAGCCAAGCAACAGTCCTCTGGTATGTAACTGTTCTACAGGCCCAGCAGCACCGAGAATTCGTGCCCCACATAATTCTCCCAACACCGTGAAGCAGACCTTTATTCCTGCTTTACCGGCGAGGAAAAGCAACTCTGCTTAAGATCAGACGACAAACGTTTAAGAGGCCTGGGGGTAAACCCAGAATCCTCCACTAGTCATTTTCTGGCCAACACACACCTTTAAAACCTGAGAACACCAAAAACCCCTCACGGTTTTCAAGTCTCCCGTTTACAGGCTCTTCCAAATCTTACCATTTTGCGCAGTTTAACCACTCGGGTACCACCGTTCTTGTCACCACCAACTGGTTTTGTGACGGTAGCAAGAACCTTCTCCTTCTTTTTCTTTTCAACCTGTCACAGAAATGCGTCAAAGTCAGGCAGACAAAAATTTCTAAGGTGAAGACAAAAGTCGCGGTCAGTGACCCTCCTCACCCCTTACCCTGGATTTAGCAGCCGAATACTTCCTCTTGTACATGGCCTTTCTGGAATACATAGCCGATCGGGAGTACCTGCCAATTCCTCTGACTAGGACAGGGTTTCGGCTGCAGTGGGGCTTCCCCTTCTTCGGGGTTTTAGCCTTCTTGTTGCCCTTCTTAGCCTTGCCACCGCCATCAGTCTTCTTGGCTTCAGGTTTCTTCTCCTTAGTATCCGGCTTCTCCGCTTTTTCGCCCGCCATCTACCAGGACACACATGTAAAAAGAAAGGGACTTCTCCAGTTATCACATGACAAAGCAGGTCTACACAGCACACTGACAGGCTTCCGAGACGACGAACCCGCGAACCCTCACCCTCTCTTCCCAAGCAGCCGTAACATCCTTTCACCCGTTCCCTGAAAAACCCCAAACCACACACACGTGCAATAACCCTCACAGTGGCTCGTTTTTAAGAACCTGAAGAGCTCTTACAACCGTTTGCTAAACATTTAGGGGCTAAAAGTCCCTGTTCCATTCGATCTTTATTCCTGTTTTGCGAATTAGGAATCTCACGAATCGCCACGGTTTATGGAGCAGCGACGCTGGACCCCGAAACCATTTGCTTCCAGAGCTTCTGCGCTTTTAGACTGCTGTCTCACTTAAGAGACCCGGCTTAGGAAGGAACACACCGGCCCAAACTCAGACCAGACTGAAAAGCGCAGAGCCAAGAGGCGACTTCCGGTCGCGGACGTGTTAAGAAGGAAAAGTTGCGTTTGGCCTCAGCCCCAAAGCTCAACGTGGCTCCGACGAGCTCAGAGGCGTTTTCTGGAACCCGAACCCGGGATTCCGGGGCACGCGCCATCATCCTGGTCCCTACCGCCCCACTACCCCACTACGGATCTCCAGAAGGGTCCTGTAACCCCAGCCCAGAAGAGTGGCAAGCAGCCGGGAGCTCCGGAGTCTCTTCGGCACCCCACCTCACCCACTTCGTGCCCCGCGCAAACCCAGGCGAGACAAATGAAGCGTCTAGGAGGGCGCTCAGTTGGCCCCGAGCATGTCCGACTCCTGCAGGTGTCCACTTGATACCCTCCTGATTCGGATGGCGAAGGATGGGGGATCCAGATATCGAGTCTTGCAAAGAGGCCCCGCCATTCTTACCTTGCAAGATGGGAAAGAGAACTAAGGTCCCGGCTTCCGGTCTATAAGGAATCACGGGAAGTGTTGAGTCTCACTTCCTTCCGGATACGAGGCATTATGGGAAATGTAGTTTTCTCTCCTTTGCCAGACGTACGAAGAGCAATTTCTTCTTTTAAGAGGCCATAGCCAAGAACATTTTGAACATATTTCACTTTATAGACCAATAAAATTCTCAAAATACTTTTGGAAGTCGACATAAATTACAATTTTTTATTTTGCTTTCTAAGGGCATTAGAAAGGACTGACAATTCACTGTAAAAGGGGAGATAGATGAAAGACCAAATTAAAAAAAAAAAAAAAAAAAAGCGAAATCTTTCCTATGAAAGGCTAGTTGGGAACCTTTCATAGACGTTTCCTCTGCAATTGACCTAATACCTACATCCCCTTTTCAGACTATAGCCTATGCTCAATGGCCGAGAGTCAGAAAAGACAGAATTGGCTGGCTGAATTGGTAGATCATGTAACTCTTGATCCTGGGGTTGTTGAGGTCAAGCCCCACATTGAGTGTAGGGATTACTTAAAATAAATTCTTTAAAGAAGTTAAAAAATAAGGGGCGCCTGTGTGGCTCAGTAGGTTAAGCTTCTGCCTTCAGCTCAGGTCATGATCCCAGGTTCCCGGGATCTAGCCCCACATCAGGCTCCCTGCTGAGCAGGAAGCCTACTTCCCCCTTTCCTCTCTGCCTGCTTCTCTGCCTACTTGTGATCTCTCTCTTTGTCAAATAAATAAATAAAATCTCAAAAAAAAGTTAAAAAATGAATAAAACATATTCCTGCTCTCAAAGAACACACATTCCAAAGAAAAATAAACAGAAAAAAAAAGAATATAAACGATTTCTTCTGGGAGATTTTGGAAGTTTTGCAAAAGAGTTGGGTTTTGTGTTGGATTTGGAAGAGTAAATACAAATTTTGCAGGTGAAAGTGGTAACTGGAAAAATTAATGCAAGAGGCATGGAAACATAAGAGCATGCTTGTTCATCCCTTCTACAAGAATTTCTGGTTACTTTCTACTTCATTTCTTTTCTTTTGGAAATTTTTTTTTACTTTATTTTATTTATCAAAGTATAGTTGACACACAATGTTACATTAGTTTCAGGTGTTGTACTGCTTTCTTCATTTCCTTTAAAAAAAAAAGATTCAATTTAATTTATTTGTTTGAGAGACAGCAAGCATGAACAAGGGGTAGAAGCAGAGGGAGAGGGAGAAGTGGACTCCCCACTGAGCGGGAAGCCCCACATGGGGTCGATCTCAAGACCCTGAGATCATGACTTGAGCTGAAATCAAGAGTCAGATGCTTAACCAACTAAGGCGCCCAGGCACCCCCAGTTTCTTCATTTCTTTTTTTTTTTTTTTTAAAGATTTTATTTATTATTTGACAGAGAGAAATCACAAGTAGTCGGAGAGGCAGGCAGAGAGAGAGAGGGAAGCAGGGAGCCTGCTTCCCTCTCTCTC
>NC_081564.1:9582653-9727784 GCF_022355385.1 Mustela nigripes
TTTATTATTTGACAGAGAGAAATCACAAGTAGTCGGAGAGGCAGGCAGAGAGAGAGAGGGAAGCAGGCTCCCTGCTGAGCAGAGAGCCCGATGCGGGACTCGATCCCAGGACCCTGAGATCATGACCTGAGCCGAAGGCAGCGGCTTAACCCACTGAGCCACCCAGGCGCCCCAGTTTCTTCATTTCTAAAATAAGGATAACAATATGACCTGCCAGTGTGCCTGGGTGGCTCATTCAGTTAAGCATCTTTCTTGGACTCGGGTCATGATCTCAGGGTCCTGAGATCAAGCCTCATGTGGGGCTCCCTGCTCAGTGGTGAGTCTGCTTCTTCCTCTGCTTCTGCACACACACACACACACACACACACACACACACTCTCTCTCTCTCTCTCTTGCAAATAAATAAATAAAATCTTAGAAAAGAAAAAACAATATTACCTTCTCCACAGTGTTGTTGGGAAGATTAATCAATCACTATACACAAAATCACGAAGAACAGTATTTGATGCATGGTAAGTGCTAGATAAATGTTAGTTCTTGTTATCATGACCTACCCCCCCACCCCCTGCACGACACCACTGTCATCAACATCATAGTTGTTATGAGATCCTAGTTGGTGAGATCCATAGTTGGTGAGCTCCTACCAGGTGTCAAATATTCTGCTAATGTTTATGTAGCAGGGATAATAAAAACAGTACTGTATGCTATGTGGTTAGAACCCGTGTTATATGCCTTGCTTTATTTCATTCAATCCTCTCAACAACATACGAAGGATATTATTAAGAGGAATCTGCAGCTCAAAGAGGTCAAGTAACTTATTCATAACAGGAATCTGATTTCAGGGATTGCACTTTTAACCATTCTTATATAAAGATTAAAACGATGACTAATGAAGATGAAAAAGAGAGTTCTTTGCTCATATTAGAATTAAGAAGTATATTTATTACCTTTGCAAAATAAATAAAACATTATATCTTATCGTTTTCTACTGCATCCAAGTCCTTAAAGCAACATGTCCACATATATGACACTTTTTGGCCAGAATTTTCCATTCTTTCATTTGCTTGTTTTTAGTGGTGAGAGCTTTTCACCTTGATTTTCTTCAGATCCAAATCACCTGTTGGGGCTGTGTCCCCTGGGAATCATGTAGCCTTTTCCCATTCTGGATGACTAAAGATACAAATGTAGTGATCAAATGTCTCAGAAGGCCTCAGAGATTTCTGTGGAAACTTTCAGACTACAGTGAATGCAGACTCGCTATGCCTGCTGAAACACGTGGCTTCTAAACAAGTCTGTCTTCCTTCCATGCAAATTAGGGAGGCTGCATTTGATGCCAGTGTAGGATTATTCACTGTCTGGGCCTGTAATAGTCTCAAGGAAAAGCTTGGGGACTGCTCTTTCTTAAGAATGGGAAGTCAGGGTGCCTGAGTGGCTCAGTGGGTTAAAGCCTCTACCTTCAGCTCAGGGTTCTGGGATCTCTGCTCAGTGGGGAGTCTGCTTCCCTTCCTCTCTCTCTGCCTGCCTACTTGTGATCTCTGTCTGTCAAATAAATAAATAAACATCTAAAAAGGAAAAAAAAAAAAAAGAATGGGAATGTCAGCAGCTTTACTTGTTCAGCTTCCTGAGCAAAACACCTCCTAAAAATAGTCACTTCAGAAAATGTATTGGATGCTGTGAAGTGTGTAAACCTGGCGATTCACAGACCTGTAACCCTGGGGATAAAAATATATTATATGTTTATGAAAAATAAAAAATTAAAAAATATATGTATAAAAAAACAAACAAAAAAAGAAAATGAAAAGAAAATGTATTGAACAAAAAAAGGAAAGTGTATTGGAATGAATGAAGTGCAGAGTTGCTCACTTAAGTCTCTAAAAAAATTAAGAATTTCATAAGCTTTCACGTAGTAAATGCACCTGCCATTGAAATAAAAACACAAATGAACCCCCTCTTGTGTTTCGTTGTGGTACTGCAAAATTACTTGGACTAAATATGGTCAATGTATTCGCTACAAAGTAAACATTATTATCAAGCACCTAGTTTTGCCATATATAAAATGCTCTTAAATTTGCACAGTGCTTCATTAATTACAAAGGAGACATTTTTGCAGATACTAAATCATTTTAGGCCTCAAGGCAACATTTTTGAAGATTTTATTTATTATTTTAGAGGACAGGAAGGGCAGAGAGGGAGGGAGAGGGACCAGCAGCCTCCACTCTGAGCATGAAGTCCCATGTGGGACTCTAAGCAGGGCTCTATCCCATGATCCTGACATTATGATCTGAGCCAAAATCAGGAGTCAGACCCTCAGCAGACTGAGCCACTCAGGTGCCCCTGAAGTAGGAATTTAAGATGAAAGAACTGAAACTCATTTATAACAAATGATTTGCCCAATGTCACACAGGTATATCGAATCCTACCTCTTGGTGCCACAGAAAGACAAAATCAGCAGGCAGTTATGCCACAGAGAGGGTACTGACCTTGTAACCTGGAGCTCACTTGATATATGATCTTATGATAAACTTCTGCACATAAGTCTTCTTGTTTTTTTTGTTTTTTTTTTTTTTAAAGATTTTATTTATTTATCTGTCAGAGAGAGAGCGAGCGAGAGTGAGCATAGGCAGAGTCAGAGGGAGAAGCAGGCTCCCTGCGGAGCAAGGAGCCCGATGTGGGACTCGATCCCATGACGCTGGGATGATGACCTGAGCTGAAGGCAGCTGCTCAACCAACTGAGCCACCCAGCCATCCCCAGTCTTCTTGTTTTTAAATTGGGGATGGGGACTCCTGGGTGGCTCAGCCGGTTAAGCATCTGATTTTGGCTGTGGTCATGATCTCACTGTCCCCACATCAGGCTCCCTGCTCAGCGTGGAGTCAGCCTCACCTTCTCCCTCTCCCCTTCCCATTGTGCTCTCTCTTGCTCACTCACAAATAAACAAATAAAATCTTTAAAATAATATATATACAGAATTGAAACAATATTGACAACATTGATAATACCTCCCTAAGTTAAGATCAATATAGTGATTCACTCATTCACTGAATTTTCTCATAAAAATGTTCAGGGAAGGGTGCCTGGATGGCTCAGTTGGCTAAGCATTCAACTCTCAGTTTTGGCTCAGGTTATGATCTTCTGGGTCATGAAATTGAGCCCTGTGTCAGGCTCTGCACTCAGCAGGGAGTCTGCTTGAAGATTCTCTTCCTCTGCCCCACCTCTCCCCTAAAATGAATAAATCTTAAAAAAAAAAAAAAAAGAGGGAAAGGGGCACCTGGCTCAGTTGGCTAAGCATCTGCCTTCTGCTCAGGTCATGATCCCAGGGTCCTGAGATTGAGCCCCATGTCTGTCTCCCTGCTCAGTAGGGAGTCTGCTTCTCCCTCTCCCTCTGCCCCCCCCCTTTTGTTCACTCTTTCTCTCTCCCTCTCAAATAAATAAATAAAATCTTTTAAAAAATAAAAAGAAAGTTGATGAAGGGGTGCCTGGTTGGCTCAGTCAGTAGAGCATGCAACTCTTGATGTTGGGGTTGTGAGGTTGAGCCCCATGTTGGGTGCAGAGATTACTTAAAAATAAAATCTTTAAAAAATAAAAGAGAGTTAATGGAAACACTATTTTCAGTGCAACCCCCCACCCCCAAACCCTAGAAATAATTCGAATGTCCATTAACAGAAGTGGACTAAAAATGTATATCCATTCTACAAAATATTATGCAGCAATGGGAGAGAATGACTTCCATGTAAGTGTGTTGTCTCTACAGTAGCATTAGCCAAAGGTGGTTATGGAGCATTGGAAATGTAGCCTGTTCACACTGAGATGTGCTGTAAGGGCAAAATACACACTGGCCTTTGAAAGCTTAATAAGTAAAAAAGAATTTAAGATAGCTCACTCATTTTTATACTTATTGATTTGTGTTGAATGATAATATCTTGATATATTGGGGTAAACATATTTTCACTGATTATACCCCTTTTTACTTTTTAAAGGAGAGAATTCGGGAGATAAGTGAAACCATCTATTTATTGATAAATTAAATAAAATTATTATTTTATTTAAATTATTAAATTAAAATTATTTATTTTATTAATAAAATAAAACTATTAAATAAAATTATTTATTTATTTATTTATTTTTAAAGGATTTTATTTGTTTATTTGACAGAAAGAGAGAGATTACAAGTAGGCAGGGAAGCAGGCAGAGAGAGAGGGGAAGCAGGCTCCCTGTTGACCAGAGAGCCTGATACGGGGCTTGGTCCCAGGACCCTGAGATCATGACCTGAGCTGAAGGCAGAGGCTTAACCCACTGAGCCACCCAGGTGCCTCGAAATACTATAACATTTAATATTGCATACATGTCTCATATTATATTTACACTGGACAAAAATGCTGGTTTAGGGATATTTACTACATATTAAGAGAAAAAATTAAGTCACGAACATATACAGTCCTTGTGATTATATATGCATATAAATACACAATCTTAATATAATTATTTTATTATAATAATGGATTCATACATATTATGAATCCACAAATATAGACACATATTATGAGCTTGTTTAAAAAACAGAATAGAAAAATAAAATCCTGGAGGAGTCCAAGATGGTCAAGGAGGAGGAGACCTTAATGTTGTTTGGTCCCAGGAATTCAGCTAGATAGCTATCACATCATTCTGACCACCTGTGAACTCAACCAGAGATCTAAGAAAAGAATTGTTGCAACTATATAAACAGAAGAGCGTACACTTTCTGGAAATATGACAAGACGGAAAAACTCACCACAAAAAAGAGAACAAGAGTTAGTACTGACTGCCAGGTCAGTATGGTCATAATTAAGATGTCGGAACTAGAATTCAGAATAACGATTATAAATATATTAGCTGGGCTTGATAAAAGCAGAGAAGACACTAGAGAGTCCCTTTCTGGAGAAATAAAAGATTAAAATCTCATTAAAGATTAAAATCTAATTAAAATTAAAATGAAATAAAATATTAAAATCTAATTATAATCTTATCAAGTAAAATTTAAAAGGCTATTATTATTTTTTTAAGATTTTATTTATTTATTTGACAGAGAGAAATCACAAGTAGAAGGAGAGGCAGGCAGAGAGAGAGAGAGAAGCAGGCTCCCTGCTGAGCAGAGAGCCCGATGCGGGACTCGATCTCAGGACCCTGAGATCATGACCTGAGCCGAAGGCAGCGGCTTAACGCACTGAGCCACCCAGGCGCCCTTAAAAGGCTATTATTGAGATGCAATAAAAAAATGGAGCCCCTAACTGCTAGGATAAATGAGGCAGAAGAAAGAATTAATGATATAGAAAACCAAATGGCGGAGAATGAAGAAGCTGAGGAAAAGAGAAATAAACAACTAAGGGATCATGAGGAGAGAATTCGGGAGATAAGTGAAACCATATAACAAAACAATTTTAGAATAATTGGGATCCCAGAAGAAGAGGAAAGAGAGCCGGGAGAGAGGGGTTAGAAGATAAATTGGAGCAAATTATAATGGAGAACTTCCCTAATCCAGGGAAGGAAACAGGCATTCAACTCCAGGAGGCACAGAGAAGCCCCCTCAAAATCAATAAAAATAGGTCAACACCCCAACATGTAATCCTGAAACTTGCAAATCTCAGCAATAAAGAGAAAATCCCGAAAGCAGCTCGGGACAAGAGGTCCATTAGCTACAAGGTTAGAAACATTAGACTGGCAGCAGACATATCCACAGAGACCTGATAGGCCAGAAAGGACTGGCATGATATATTCATGGTGCTAAATGAGAACAGTATGCAGCCAAGAATACTTTATCCAGCTAGGATGTCATTTAAAACAGAAGGAGAGGGCGCCTGGGTGGCTCAGTGGGTTAAGCTGCTGCCTTCGGCTCAGGTCATGATCTCAGGGTCCTGGGATCGAGTCCCGCATCGGGCTCCCGGCTCAGCAGGGAGCCTGCTTCCTCCTCTCTCTCTGCCTGCCTCTCTGCCTACTTGTGATCTCTCTCTGTCGAATAAATAAATAAAATCTTTAAAAAAAAAATAAAATAAAACAGAAGGAGAGAAAAAAAGCTTCCAAGACAAACAGAAACTAAAAGAATCTGTGATCACCAAACCAGTCCCACAAGAAATATTAAAAGGGATCCTTTAAGTGAAGAGAGAACCCAAAAGTAACACAGACCAGAAAGGAACAGAGACAATATACAGAAACAGGGACTTTACAGGTAATACAATGACACTAAATTCATAACTCTCAATAGTTATTCTGAATATAAATGGGCTAAATGTTCCAATCAAAAGACACATGGTATCAGATTGGATAAAGAAGCAAGACCCATTGACATGCTATCTGCAAGAGATTCATTTTATACCCGAAGACATCGAAAGTGAGGGGGTGGAAAGCCATTCATCATGCTAATAGACATCAAAGGAAAGCTGGGGTGGCAATCTTTATATTAGACAAGTTAGATTTTAAACCAAATATTGTAATAAGAGATGAGGAAGGACACTATATCATAATTAAAGGGTCTATCCAACAAGAAGATCTAACAATTGTAAATATTTATGCCCCTAACTTGGGAGCAGCCAATTTATAAGCCAATTAATAATAAAATTAAAGAAACACATGAATAATAATACAATTATAGTAGGGGGACTTTAACACCCTCCTCCCACTGCAATGGACAGATCATCTAAGCAGAAGATCAACAAAGAAACAAGGGCTTTGAATGACACACTGAGCCAGAAGGACTTCACAGATGTATTCAGAAAACTCCATCTTAAAGCAACAGAATACACATTCTTCTTGAGTATTCATGGAACATTCTCCAGAATAGATCACATACTAGGTCACAAATCAGGTCTCAACCAGTATGAAAAATTGGGATCATTCTCTTGCATATTTTCAGAGCACAATGCTTTGAAACTGGAACTCAATCACAAGAATAAATTTGGAAAGAACTCAAATACATGGATGTTAAAGAGCATCCTGCTAAAGAATGAATGGGCCAACTGGGAATTAAAGAAGAATTGAAAAGTTCATGGAAACAAATGAAAATGAAAACATAACTGTTCAAAACCTTTGGGGGTGTAGCAAAGGCGGTCCTAAGAGGGTAGTATATAGCAATACAAGCCTTTCTCAAGAAGCAAGAAAGGTCTCAAATACACAACTTAAATTTATATGTAAAGGAGCTGGAGAAAAAAGAGCAAATAAAGCCTAAACCCAGCAGGAGAAGAGAATGAATAAAGATTAGAGCAGAAATCAATGAAATAGAAACCAAAAGAACAACAGAACAGATCAATGAAACTAGGAGCTGGTTCTTTGGATGATTAATAAGATCGATAAATGCCTGGCAGGACTTATCAAAAAGAAAAGAGAAAGGACCTGAATTAATAAAATCATAAATGAAAGAGAAGAGATCAGAGCCAACACCAGAGAAATACAAACAATACAAGAACGTATTATGAGCAACTGTTTGCCAATAAATCAGGTGATCTGGCAGAAATGGATGCATTCCTAGAGACATATGAACTACCAAACCTGAAACAGGAAGAAATAGAAAACCTGAACAGACTGATAGCCAGCAAGGAAATTGAAGCAGTCATCAAAAATCTCCCAACAAACAAGAGCCCAAGGCCAGATGGCTTCCCAGGGGAATTCTACCAAATATTTAAAGAACTAGTATCTATAGTTATGAAGCTGTTCCGAAAAATAGTAATGGAAAGAAAACTTCCAAACTCTCTCTACGGGGCCAGCATTACCTTGATCCCAAAACCAGACAAAGACCCCAGCAAAAAAGAGAATTACAGACAAAGATCCCTGATGAACATAGATGTAAACATTCTCATCAAGACAGAAGCCATTAGGATCCAATAGTTCATTAAAAGGATTATTCACCATGACCAAGTGGGATTTACTCCTGGACTGCAAGGATGGTTCAACATTCACCAATCTACAACACATTAATAAAAGAAAGGACAAGGAGCACCTGGGTGGCTCAGTTGGTTAAGTGGGTGTTTTTGGTTCAGGTCATGACCCCAGGATCCTGGGATGGAGCCCTGCCTCGGGGTCTCTGTTTAGCAGAGAACCTGCCTCTCCAACTCACTCTGACTGCCACTCTATATACTTGTGCTCTCTATCTCTCTGCTAAATAAATAAATAAAATCTTTTAATTTATTTATTTGACACAGAGAGAGACACAGTGAGAGAGAGTACACAAGTAGGAGGGGTGGGAAAGGGAGAAACAGTCTCACTGCTGAGCAAGGAGCCTAATGTGAAGTTCAATCCCAGGACCCTGGGATCATGACCTGGGATCATAACTGACTAAGCCGCCCAAGCAGCCCTAAATAAATAAAATCTTTAAGTATAATAAAAGAAAGGACAAGAAATATAGGATCCTCTCAATAGATGCGGAAAAAGCACTTGACAAAGCATGTGACAGCATCTTTCCTTGGTTAAAATTCTTCACAGTGTAGGGATAGAGAACTCAATATCATAAAAGCCATATACAAAATGCCCACAGCCAGTATCATCCACAATAGGGAAAAACTGAGAGCTTTTCTCCTAAGGTCAGGAACACAGCAGTGATGTCCACTATCACTACTGCTGTTCAACATAGTACTAGAAGGCCTAGCCTCAGCAATCAGAAAACAAAAAGAAATAAAAGACACCTGAATCCATAAAGAAGAAGTCAAACTCTCACTCTCTGCAGATGACTCAATGCTCTATGTGAAAAACCCAAAAGACTCCACCCTAAAATTGATAAAACTCATACAGGAATTCAGCTAAGTGGCAGGATATAAAATCAATGCACAGAAATCAGTTTCATTTCTATAACCATGAGACAGAAGAAAGAGAAATTAAGAAGTTGATCCCATTTACAATGGCACCCAAAACCAGAAGAAACCTAGAAATAAACCTAACCAAAGAAGCAAAAGATCTGTACTCAGATCTCTAACTATAGAATGGTCATGAAAGAAATTGAGAAGACACAAAGAAATGTAAAAACATTCCATGCTCATGGATTGGAAGAACAAATATTGTTAAAAATGTCTATGCTACCTCGAGCAATCACACGTTCAATGCAATCCCTATCAAAATACCATCAACTTTTTTCACAAAGGTAGGACAAATAATCCTGAAATTTGTATAGAACCAGAAAAGACCCCAAGTAGCCAAAGGAATGTTGAAAAAGAAAAGCAAAGCTGGTGGCATCACAATTCCAGACTTCAAGCTCTATTACAAAGCTGTCATCATCAAGACAGTATAGTACTGGCACAAAAACAGACACACATATCAATGGAACAGAATAGAGAATCCAGAATTGGATCTTCAACTCTATGGTCAACTAATCTGAGACTAAGCAGGAGAAGAATGTCCAATGGAAAAAAGACAGTCTCTTCAACAAATGGTGTTGGGAAAATTGGACAACCACATGCAGAATAAGGAAACTGGACCATTTTCTTACACCAAACACAAAAACAGACTTAAAATGGATGAGAGACCTTAATGTGAGATGGAAATCCATCAAAATCCTAGGGGAGAATAGAGACAGCAACCTCTGTGACTTTGGCCACAGCAAATTCTTGCTAGACACATCTCCAAAGGCAAGGGAAACAAAGGCAAAAATGAAGTGTTGGGACCTCATCAAGATAGAAAGCTTTGGCACAGCAAAGGAAACAGTTGACAAAACCAAAAGACAACCAACTAGATGGGAGAAGATATTTGCAAATAACATATCCAATATAGGGCTAGGATCCAGAACTTCTCCAACTCAACATCCAAAGAACAAATAATCCAATCAAGAAATGGGCAGAAGACAGAAACAGACATTTCTCCAAAGAAGACATCCAGATGGCCAACAGACCCATGAAAAAGTGCTCCACATCACTCAGCATAAGTGAAATACAAATCAAAGCCACAATGAGATACCACCTCACAGCAGTCGGAAAGGCTAAAATTAAGAAGTCAGGGAAGGACAGATGTTGGCATGTGGAGATGTGGAGAAGGGGAACCCTCTTACACTCTTGGTGGAAATGTAAGCTGGTGTAGCCACTCTGGAAAACAGTATGGAGGTTCCTCAAAAAGTCGAAAATAGAGTTACCCTATGACCTAGCAATTGCACTACTGGGTATTTACCCCAAGGATACAAATGTAGTGATCCGAAGTGGCACCTGCACCCCAAGGTTTATAGCAGTGATGTCCATAATAGTCAAACTATGAGAAGAGTCCAGATGTCCATTGACAGATGAATGGATTAGTAAGATGTGAGAGATATATATATGAATACTACTCAGCCATAAAAAAAAGAAAAAGAAATCTTGCTGTTTGTAAGTGTGTGTTTGGAACTAGAGGGTATTGTGCTAGTGAAATAAGTCAATCAGAGAAAGACAATTATCCTATGATCTCACTGATATGTGGAATTTAGGAAACAAAACAGAAGATCATAGAGGAAGGGAGGGAAAAATAAAATATGATCAAATCAGAGAGGGAGAAAAACCATAAGAGACTCTGAATCATAGGAAACGAATTGAGGGTTGCTGGATGGGGTGGTGGTGGAGTGATAGGATAACTCGGTGATGGTCATTAAGGAGGGCAAGTGATATAATGAGCAATGAGTATTATAGAAGACTGATGAATCACTGACCTCCACCTCTGAAACCAATAATACATTATATTAATTAGTTGAATTTAAATTTAAAAAAAGGAAAACAAGACAAAGTCTGTATATATGTTATTTATGTGAGTGTGTGTGAGGTATACGTGTGTGTATTTGTATAGGTATAGAGAAAAGTGAAAGAATACATATCAGACCATTAACACTGGTGGGGTTTTGAGTTGGCAATATGCATACATGAGAAGCAGGGAAAATTACTGTTTTTATAAAGTTTGTTGCAAGGAAGTTGTATTGCTTTTGTGATTGAGAAAGAAATCAAAATAAAATATGTTTCAATGAATACTTCTTTTTTTTTTTTTTCCCTAAATGAACATTTCGTAAGCCTGTTCTAAACCAGGCACTGTACTAGACTCTAGGCATGCAAAGATGAAGAAGGGGGTGCCTTGCTGGCTCAGTCAGTGGATCATGTGACTCTTGATCTCAGGGTCTTGAGTTCAAGCCACACATTGGGCATGGAGCCTGTTTAAAAAAAAATAATATAAAATAAAGTAGAAGAAGACAATGACTTTGGGGCGCCTGAGTGGCTCGGTTGGTTAAGCGACTGCCTTTGGCTTAGGTTATGATCCCAGAGTGCCGGGATCGAGTCCCACGTCCAGCTCCCAGCTCCATGGGGAGTCTGCTTCTCCCTCTGACCTTCTTCCCTCTCATGCTCTCTCTCTCAAGTAAATAAATAAAATATTAAAAAAAAAAAGACGACTTTGTTCTAAAAGGAACCCATGATCTAGGGGAAGAGACAGAAGAATCAACCAACAGCAATGTTAAACTGTTAGGGGCTTTAGAGGGATGACTAGGCAGCCCCTAAAGCATAGGCAGGGTGTCTCTATTTTCTTCTCAGGAAGTGTTTGAGGGGTGTGTGCAGAGAATGTTTCCTGGAGGAGCTGATTGAGTTAGAGCTGAATCTTGCCTGTAGCTTAGTTTTCCAGTTGGAGATGAGTTTAAAGGGTGTTCCAGACAGAAAGAACTCAATTTAGGAAGACAGGGATGCAAGAAACAACAAGAGGGCTTTGGAAACTCTGAGATTATGTGAGGGAGTGGGAGTAAATGAAGCTGAACAGGTAGGCATTGTTCATATTTAGAAGGGCCTGATGTGCTAATGTAAACTTTTCATTTAATGCTACAGGTTTTGAACTCCCTCATAGAACATAGAACTGAGCCACCCAGGCGTCCCTAGGGGAAATATTTCATGCTTCACCACCTGCCTGTGGTAACATGTGGACCCCTCCATTTTTTCAAAAGAAGGAAACTGAGACACAGAGAAGTCAAGTGACTTGCCTCTGGATAGCCAAGTAGGCAGGCTGAGCTTTGGAGATCAAGAACTTAACCTCCACATAGTACTGTTTCTTAGATTTATAGTGAACTGTGTTCGGTTCTAAGCTAGGATAGGTGTCTCGGGGACCATCTAACCTGTTCTGGGAGAATCAGGTAAGTTTTCCTATCCCAGAGGAGATGACTTCTAGTCTGAGATCAGAGACATAGATTAGAGATCATGAGGAAGGAGGTGAGAAAGAAACCTCCAGGGAGAGGGAGTAGATTGTGTAAAGATACTGAGCTGTAAGAGAGCTTCATATATTGAGGGGAACTGAAGGTCATTCAGCATGGCTGAGTCACAGAGTCCTGGGAAGAGGGGCTGGTGAGGTAAGTGAGGGACCAGACTGAGTTGTTAAATTTTTTTTATGATTTCATCCTAAAAGCAATAAGTAGCCAATGAAGTATTCAATGCAGGGGGTGACTACTTTTGCATTTTAGATTACTCTTTTTATTTGGTGGAGAATGGGTTAGAAAGGGCAAGTCTGTGGGCCTAACATCAGTCAGTGTTATTTGAGTCATCTAGAGGGCCAGGACTTTTAGGGGGTCTGGAAAGAAACGGGGTAGGCAACTGCTTGTTGAAGGTCTATTATCTAAATTAAACTGACATATATTAACGATACGTTTTGTCAGGTTTTTTTTTTTTTTTTTTTTTGGTATCACCAAGGCTTAGGAAATCAGCACCTTATATCAGAGTATTAGAGTTCTCTTTTTAGGAATGAGGTGGGGAGCATTGGGAGGAAATAAAAATAAAGATTCTGGAGCTACATAGTTGTGGGTTCGAATTCTGACTCTGCCACTTACTAAATCTGTGGCCTTTAATGAATCACAAGGACATTCATCAGGTAAAGGCTCTAGCTTCTCATTCTGGTCTGAGCCACCATTATCTCTAGTCTGGAATATTACAGTATTCTGAACTAGTCTGTTTTCAGACTTGCTCTCTTGATCTGATTCTCCCAGAGTACCCTTACTTTATTACGTTTAATTTTAAAACAGATTATATTCCTTTTTTGCTAAAAATCTTTCAATGGCCCTCCATTTTACCATTCATTTAAATAGCCTATAGGACCCCAGATCATCTCTATTCTGTTCTCACCTCATCTCCTACTGGTCTCCCTTCACCCCTCCCACGGCCTTCTATGCGCTAGTCAGAGAGCTTGTCATAGTTTCTGGAAAACAGGAGGCAGCCTCCTGCCTCAGGGCTTTTGCATTTGCCTCTCCCTATGCTTGAAATGCTATTTGCCAGAGTCATTCCCACTGACTACTCTAGGATCAGATTTGTACACAGATTGTGATTCTCAGTGAAGACTTACCTAACTACTCTACTGAAGATGAAATATAGGGGTGCCTGGAAGGTGCAGTGTTTTAAGCTCCAACTCTTGGCGTAGGCTAGGGTTGGGAGACTTAATCTCCAGTGGAGCCCACCACTCAGCATAGAGTCAGCTTGAGATTCTCTCTCAAATAAATAAATAAATAAATAAATCTTAAAAAAAAAGATAAGGGATACCTGGTGGTAGGGCAGTCAGTAGAGCATCCACTCTTGGTGGAGTGCCCAACTCGTGGTTTCTGCTCAGGCCATGATCTCCTGATTCTGGGATCCAGCCCCTTGATGGGCTCAGCAAGGAGTCTACTTGGTATTCTCTCTCTCTAAAATAAATAAGTAAAAATCTTTAAAAAGTGACAATATAAAGGGGTATGGGGAAAAGAAAGGAAGACGGAAATACAGTATTTTCTTGAGTTAAAACACTCAGGTTTTTTGTCTTCAGTTCACTACCGTATCCCCATTGTTTTTTTGTATCCCCATAGTCTTAAACAGGGCCTACCAGAAAGAGAACATTCAACAGATG
The DNA here is from genome assembly GCF_022355385.1 of Mustela nigripes. Taxonomy (NCBI): domain Eukaryota; kingdom Metazoa; phylum Chordata; class Mammalia; order Carnivora; family Mustelidae; genus Mustela; species Mustela nigripes. Next base: position 9,596,455 of record NC_081564.1, read on the forward strand.
TTTAATTATCATGATAATCCAGATAACAATCACAAAGGACTTATTAAATAGGTCAGGTCGGGAGTTCTAAGCATTCTGCATATTTAATCCCCATAATAATCTTATGAAAAGAATACAATTACCATGTTCACTTTACAGAAATGAAGAAATGGAGAACACTGAAGCTCAGAGACTCAACAGTTGACGCTCAGGAACTTTCCTAAGGTTACACAGCTGAAAAGTGGAGCGGAGATGGAATAAAATGAATGAAATTTGATTTGGCTCTCGGGACAGGGATGAAAATTGACACGGTGGGAGCGAATGCAATCGCTTCGTGGGAATGCGGTCAGTAGTGAGGGCGCCGCGCGCGCGCCATGCAGCCCGGGTCTAAAGGAGGGTGCAAGTGCTTTGCTAACTGTGTTGCAACGGCTCCACGGAGACTATGAACTGCCATTACCAGCCGCCGCTCAGTCTCGGGCGGAGTGGGAGCAGGAAGTGGCGGCGGGCGTCGCGCGGGGTGACGTCACGGCAGCGCCGGTGGGGATAGGCGGGGGAGGAGGAGGAGCGAACCGGGCTTGGGGGGCGGCTGCACAGTCTCCGGGATCCCCAGGCCTGGAGGGGGGTCTGCGCGCGGCCGGCTGGCTCTGCCTCCCTGTCCGGTCCCGAGCGGGCCTCCCTCGGGCCAGCCCGATGTGACCGGGCCCAGCAGAGCCTGAGCAAGGAGCGGGTCCGTCGCGGAGCCGGAGGGCGGGAGGAACATGACATCGCGGAGGTGAGGAGCCCCGAGGGCCCGGCCCGGGCCTCAGCCCGGCCCCCGCCGCGTTCGATCAGCCCCGCCCGGGAGGGGGCGCCCCGGCCGGGCTTCGGACTCCCGCTCAGGGTCGCGGGGGGCAGTCTTCCTCCGAACTTCTCGCTCTCCCGGGGTCGGGGGCCCGGCGCCACCGCGCCCCCACCTCTCGGGTCCCCATTCATTTCCTGCCTCCCCGAGTTCCGGCTCCCGCAACCCTGGGGATGCCCGTCAGGACGCGGGCAGGTAGAGCCGCCCAGGGAACCGCGGACGCCAGCGGCCCGGCTCGGCGCCGCATTCCTGACCCATTGCCTCATGAGAATTGCCTCATGGTGATTCCGAAATAACCTCGCTCACTTGGGGAGGCTCCTCGGCTCGGGACGCGGGAGGGGAGAGGAGGGAGTTGCGCGGGGCCGGGCCCCCGACAGTCGAGCGGCTCTGGGTCCCTCTGCCTCTCGCGTGCGTTTGGGGGCTTCACTCGGGAACTTGACCCCTTCATGTGGCTCTTTGCACCTCCGTTCCCCCCCACCTCTCACGTGTCAGAAATGGAAAAACTGACTGTATCTGCTGCTATTAGAAGTATTTCCTTCCTCCGCGGTCTTCGCTTTGGGAGATGGGAGGAAAGGGAGCCCTATCTCTTGTTAGCTAATCCTCAACCACAGCCTCGAAAGTCAGGTAACATTAATCGCCCCCGTTTTACGGATGTGGAAACTGAGGCTCAGAAGTTTCACGCTAATAAATGACAGGATTTTGCACCTAAGAGGATTAGTGAATTAAGGAGATCCTTTGCAGGTTCAAGGTAATAATACTTCTAATAGCTAACGTTTATTTAGTTCTTACTGTAAGTCACACACATTTAATTCTCACTATAACCCTATGAGAAGAGGAATTCTTCTTCTTCTGTTATCCTGGTTCTAAAGATGAGTAAACTGATTTTCAGAAGTTAGGCAGCTTGCCTGAAGTCCCTGAACCAATAAATGGTGGAGCCAGAATCCCCACTGTTTCATCACCATGTTGCTATTATTATTTTATAACTATTGTTAATCATTTGTAAGCCTTATTTTGTTGTTGAACTGCAGTGTGACCTATTGTTTTCAGAAAATGATCCTGTTATTTTGTATTGCCACTCTATATACGATTCACACATAAGACCCATTGTTTGGTCTTTTCCTTTATTGGCTTGCTATGGTCACTGTCTTAGACATTTAAAAAACTGTTTCAAGCTGTTGGGGTTACTTTCAAAATACTGGGAATGTCTTCTCAAAATACACCTGCAAATTATTTATTTGTGGAATGAAAAGAGGGAGAGAAAACAAAACCAAAACCTCTTAGGAAGTGAGTGATTTGGACAGGTCTCCTGGCCAAGTGCTTACAGATCTGGGTAATATAGAACTGCATTTCATCGGAACAGTGTATAGCCTCAAATGTTCTAATTCTTTAGGGAGCTTTTAAATAAAACAGTTGTCTATTCTTTAATCTGTCAAATAGTCATTGAACCTTTTGTTCCTTGTGTCTGCTCTTCCAGACAAGTAAGGATCTGCTTCTTTAGGAGACAAAAAGACTGGGGGTTGGGAGTGGGGAAGGGGCTGAGTAGTAATAGACCCTACATTGTCCGGCTTGTTAGTGTAGAATTGGAGAAGTTGGGGGTATGGCCAAAGCTGTAAGTGGCAAAGATCATTCCGTTTTCCTGGCCATCTTATGTTATTGAAAAGAAATGCGTGCCACCTAAAAAATCAGCTTGTGAACATAACACATGTAATTGGAAATTATTTATTATATTTTCAGATTGCAGGTCTGTTTTATTATTTTTAGCCAGCTTTTTTTTTTTTTTTTAAAGATTTTATTTACTTATTTGACAGATCACAAGTAGACAGCGAGGCAGGCAGAGAGAGAGGGGGAAGCAGGCTTCCTAGTAAGCAAAGAGCCCTATGTGGGGCTCAGTCCCAGGACCCTGAGATCATGACCTGAGCTGAAGGCAGAGGCTTAACCCACTGAGCCACCCAGGCACCCCTTTAAGCAGCTTTATTGAGGTATAAATGGCACGCATTAGATTACATATATTTAAGCATACAATTTGATGTTTGGACACATGCACATACTCATGAAACCATCATCATCGTGAAGATAATGAACATCATCCCGTATGATGTTTCCTTGTGACTTTTTAAATCCCTTCCTTGCTTGTCAGGGGACCACTCTTCTGCTTTCTGTCACTACACCTTAGTTTACAAATCTTAGAATATATATAAATGGAATTTTAGATCTGGTATCTTATACTCAGCATAGTTACGTTGAAATTCACTATGTTGTAGTATGTATCAAAAAGTTCATTTCTTTTTATTGCTTGGTAGTATCCCATCGTATGGGTGTACTACCATTTGTTTATCCATCCACCTGTTGATGGAAACATTTGGAATGTTCTAGAGTTTGGCTATCACAAATAGAGCTGCTGTGAATGTTTGTGCACAAGAGGTATTTACCAAAATACCTCTTGGGGGAGTGACTGGCTCATCTAGTTAATGCATATTTAACTTCTTCAGAAATTGCCAAACTTTTCCAAAGTAGTATATTCCTACTAGTAGCATATAAGAGTTACAGTTATTCCACACCTTTAACAACACTTGGTATGGTCAATTTCTAAATTTTAGCCATTCTAGTGGCTCTGTCATGGTATCTCATTGTAGTTTTCTTTTTGAAAGATTTTTAAAATTTATTTGAGAGAGAGAGAGCAAGTGTTCATGTGTATGAGCGATGGGGGCAGGCTGGGCAGGGGCAAGGGCGAAGCAAACTCCCTGCTGAGCAGAGGCCAGATATAGAGACCCTGGGATCATGACCTGAGCAGAAGACAGACACTTAACTGACTGAGCCACGCAGGCACCCCTTATTGTCGTTTTCATTTTTTTTTTTTTTTAAAGATTTTACTTATTTATTTGACAAAAAGGGAGAGATGGCAACAGAGAGCACAAGTGGGGAGGAGAGGGAGAAGCAGACTCCCTTTGAGCAGGGAGCCTGATGTGGGGCTTGATCCCAGGACGCTGGGATCATGATCTGAGCTGAAGGCAGATGCTTAACTGACAGAGCCACCCAGGCACCCCCTCATTGTAGTTTTAATTCATATTTTCCTTGGTGACTAATGATGTTGATTATCTTTTCGTGTGCTTATTTGCCATCTGTATATTTTCTTTTGTGACATGTCTATTTGATCAAATAGTTTCCCCCATTTTTATTAAAAAAATTTCTTTAAAAAATTGAGATTCAAGAATTCTTTATTCCAGGGGCACCCGGGTGGCTCAGTCAGTTAAGGATCTGTCTTTGGCTCAGGTCATGATCTCAAGGTCCTGGGATCTGAACCCTTGTCAGACTCTGCCCAGCAGGGAGCCTGCTTCTCCCTCTCCCTCCATGCTTCTGCTCTCTCTTGCTCTCTCTGTCAAATAAATAAATAAAATCTTAAAAAAAAAAAAAAAGAATTCTTTATTCTGGAAACAAGTCCTTTATCAGAATTGCAAATATTTTCTCTTAGTCTGTGGTTTGTCTTTCATCTTTTTTTTTTTTTTTTAAGATTTTATTTATTTGAGAGAGAGAGAGTACACAGGCATAGGTGGGGGTGGTGGGCAAGAGGGTGAGGGAGAAGCAGACTCTTTTCTAAGCAGGGAACAGGGCTCAGGACTCCATCCCAGGACCCTGAAGTTATGACCTGAGCCAAAGGCAGACAGATGCTTAACCAACTGAACCACCCAGGTGCCCCCCTTTTTAAAATATTTATTTATGTATTTCACACACACACACACACACACCCACCTACCCATACACCCATGAGTGGGGAGAGGGGGAGTGGGAGAGGAAGAGAATCCTCAAGCAGATTCCTCAGACTCCCCTCTGAGTGCAGAGCCTGATGCAGGGCTGGATCCCAAAACCTTGAGATCATGACCTAAACTGAAACCAAGGGTTGGATGCTTAACTGACTGAGCCCCATTGTCTTTTCATATATTTTTTTTAACAGTCCCTTTAGAAAGAACAGAGGTTTTTAGTTTTGATGAAATCCAGTTTATCAATTTTTATTTTATTAAATTAATTGATTAATTAATTAATTTTAAAAGATTTTATTTTTAAGTAATCTCTACACCCCACATGGGGCTTAAACTTACAACCCAGAGATTGAGAGTCACATGCTCTGTTGGCTGAGCCAGCCAGGTGCCCCTTAATTTTTTTTTAATGGATCGTGCTAAGGAATCTTTGCTTAATTAAACCAAGGTCCCAAATGTTTTCTAATAGGTTTCTAATAGGTTTATGATCCACTTTGAGTTAATTTTTGTATATGGTGAGGTGTGAAGATTTGTATGTATGTGCACACATACATATATATATTTTGCATATAGATATCCAGTTTTAGCTCTGTTTGTTGAAAAGACTCTTTTGAATTTGTATCTTTGTAGAAAGTTTGTTGTCCATTTATATGTGGGTCTGTTTCTGGAATCCATGCTGTTTCATTGATCCGTTTATCTGTCCATATGCCAATACACATGGTCTTGATTATTGTAGTTTTATTATAAGGCTTGAGATCAATGTTAGTCTTCCAGTCTTTTAAACAAAAGACTTTTTCAAATTATTTTGTCTTTTTCAAATTATTTTTAACCTTGGTATTAATTCAGTCAAATAGTTTTATTTTGTCTTTTTCAAATTATTTTTAACCTTGGTATTAATTCAGTCAAATAGTTTTATTTTGTCTTTTTCAAATTATTTTTAACCTTGGTATTAATTCAATCAAATAGTTATTGAGCCAGGCAGGATAAAGCAGTAAGATCGGCAAAGATGCTATTCATTTGGTTGAGAGAGGGAGAGAAAAAAAAACCTGCAAATGAAGATTACAATTTCAGGTAGTAGTAACTGCTGGGAGGGTCCAAAACAAAATAAGTGGGGATAACGTTAGTTTGATGAGTTTAGGAATGATCTCTGTGAGGAGATGACCATAGGAGTTGACTCCTGAGTCACCAATATTAGTCTCAGTTTTGTTTCGCCTAATTATCAAAATAATTCTTTTTGGTGTGTTTAAGATTAGATTTTATATGCATTCAGTAATGAAAATGTCAGCATATTCAGTATACTGCTATTTCTCAACATCCTAAGTAGGGAAATGAAGGCAGTGAACAATGAAATGACTCCCCACCCACCCCCCTACAGGTGATTTAGCGGTGGCAGTACCGAATTTAGATTTTCGAGGTTGCTGGTGTGCACCACTCTGCCTTGCTCAGCTGACAAAATTGCCTGCATTCTCCAAGCCCTCTTTCAGTGTATGGCAGGTCCTTTACTTTTCCTTTCTTTCTTTTTTTTTTTTTTTAGGATTGTTTATTTATTAGAGAGTATACACAGGGATAGCTGCAGAGGGAGAAGCAGGCTTCCTGCCGAGCAGGGAGCCCAACATGGGACTCCATCCCAGGACCCGGGGATCATGACCAGAGCCGAAGGCAGACGCTTAACTGACTGAGCCACCCAGGCGCCCCTACATTTGCTTTTGTTCTTCTGAAAGATGATGTACGGTGACTTGAGCCGAGAGGAGCGGAACGTTTAGCTTGTTCTCAGACTCCAGGCTTTTGGTTTATCTGTTGCTGGTCAAGTACGTTTTGTCCCAGGCTCTCCCTGGTGGCCATGTTGGTTTCTCTCCTGTGGGAGTAAGTAAACTTGCCTTGCTGAAAAATAACAGGCCTTGGCCTTCTCAGATGCGACTGGGATGACTTTATTAAAGTTGTGTCCCGATGGCAGCTCTGGGTTTTGGCCAGAACTGCTCAAAGGCAGGGGCCACTGCTAAGATTGCTTACCCTTCTTGCGCATGTGCAGTGCAGAGACTTAGAGAACACACAAGATCCTGAAAAAGCAGAGCCAGCTCAAGTTTGTGATTGTTACTAGTGGGCCTTAGTGTACTTTGTCAGGCAGCTGCAGAACAATAGGATACTGTCCTTATTCTTCCTTCCCTCTGGGAAACAGACAGCACTTGCCATCTGATGCTGACATTTCTAAGGTTAGGCAGATACTGCCTTACCTTTAAGACAAGGCAAATGCTCATTCTCTGTGGGAGTTGTGGACTGTGGCCAAGGCTTTAACACCCTGAACTGGATTCAAACTCCTTAAATGGGAGTTCAGTTCACTACTGCGATTCGGAGGGTTGTGTGCATTTTGCAAACTTACATGTGCCGTGGTCCTTGACAACGTTGAAATGTGGAAGATGTTATTCATGGTTGCAAGGAGCATTGAATTCGGAGAGGGAGACAGACATGTGTGCCAGCATCAAATCCGTTTGGTAAAGCTAGTACCAAACGGAAATAGAAATTTATCAGGAGAGGATATTCTGTTTAGCCTGCTTCTCGCTCTCTCTCTCTCTGCCTGCCTTTCCGTCTACTTGTGATCTCTGTCTGTCAAATAAATAAAAAAATCTTAAAAAAAAAAAAAGAAAAAAAAGAATATATATATATATATATATATATATATATATATATATACTGTATGTGTCTGTATATACACACATAAATATATACAGACATAGGATATGTTGCTTGGAAAGGTAGTGGATTCTAGATGCAAGTCTTTATCCTCCCATGGAACCATTCTTCTTCTTCTTCTTTTTTTTTTTTTTAAGATTTTATTTATTCCTCTGAGAGAAAGATTGCAAGCAGGGAGAGAGGCAGAGGGAGAGATAGAAGCAGACTCCCTGCTGAGCTGGGAGCCTGACAAGGGGCTCGATCCCAGACACTGGAGATCATGACCTGAGCTGAAGGCAGATGCTTAACCATCTGAGCCACCCAGACCCTCCCCATGGAACCATTCTAATGAAACATTGATCCACTCACTCAAGAACTATTATTGGGAGATTACCGTGTGCCAGGTGCTGTGCTAGGCCCTCGGTGTTCAGATGTTGGGAAACAGCGAGTGTGGAAGGGCTGAGGTGGGGAAGTTCTTGGAGCACTTCAAGAGCAGAAGGGAGCACACTGGGGACGCTAGGGAGGTAGGTGGGGACTGCACCACACAGGACCTTATGAGGTCTTCGAGGGTCATGTGGACCATGGCGAGGAGCTTGGATTGTATTTTAAGAGCAGTGTAAAGACACAGAAGGATGTGACGGGGGAGTGGCATGAGCTGGTCTGTTTAAAAATATCTCTCGGGCGGGCGCCTGGGTGGCTCAGTTGGTTAGGCAACTGCCTTCAGCTCAGGTCACAATCCTGGAGTCCCAGGATCGAGTTCTGCATCGGGCGCCCAGCTCTATGGGGAGTCTGCTTCTCTCTCTGACCTTCTCGCCTCTCATGCTCTCTCTCAAATAAATTTAAAAATCTTAAAAAAAAAAAATCCCTCTGGCCACTGTGAAGGAAGGATTGTAGGAGACACGAGTGGACTCGGGGAGAGCAGACAAGTGAGAGAGAGGCTTTGAACTGAGGTAGAAGCCGTTTGTAGAAAGACTGTCAGCACTGAAGCCCCTTGAGAAGATATCATAAAGACAGAGCTGTCTGCTGCCATTAAAGAGCTGCCTCAACAACTTTTTTCTAGCTTCTGTTACTTAGACTGCTTGTCCCCATTGACTTGCCCTTTCTAAATGACTTACCCTTTTCCTATAGGATATTAAAATTTAATTAGAAAAGAGGAATATTCTTATAATCTGCAGCAAGTACCAAACTATAAACTTTCTCCCCAAGGACAAAGATAATGATTTTTTCAGAGCAGCTGGTAAGAAAGATATACCCAGTGTCACTTTATATTTAGTCGAGAAACCGAAATTAGACTTTGGATCCCTAGTTTAAATTCTCTTCTTAGCATGGCAGCCTTGAATAAGAATAAGTTCCTGAAATTATTGGCCTGCTTGACTGTTTCCCCACACCACTGGGGGAAGAGGGTGCATAGATAAAACAAAATATTCAGCATCATTGTATTTTCTTTTTGGTTCATCAGCATTTTTTTTTTTTTTTTTTTAAAGACTCACTTGACATAAATAAGTTCCTATCCTTAGAGAGCTAAGGCTTTGCAGAATCTGCCTTCACGGACAGGGAGGGTTGGGGGTAGGGAGGTGGGTGGTTATCTAGATTCCTGGTGTGATTTCCTAGCAAATTGTTTGGGTTTGTAAACTTCCCTGCAGGCAGAGATTCTGTCTTTTGTTTCTTCAAGCTGGCTCAGGCTCCTGTGTTTTAGGCATTTCATTTTGAACATTGATTTGTGGCTCTTTCTCACAAGTGGTGGGCACACACGCTTTCAGTTCCTTGGAAGAGATGGGTGGTACCTGCTTAGGCCAGGTGTGACCTGAGACCCTTATTAAGTAATAACGCCAGAAGGTGGCCAGTTAGAAGAGGTTGTTGGGGTGGCAGGTTTGCAGATGTTAGAATGAGCAAAAGGGGGACACTTTTCCTTCCCTCTCCCTTCCCCATGTGACTTTTTCTCTACTTCCCTCCTCCTGATGTCTTACCCTACCTGTTTTTTTTTTTTTATCCAGCCCCCTGCCAATTTCATTCCGTCAACAGCCATTAATTAAATGCCTAGTATGTACATGGGAGGACTGGAAATGTATCTGTTTCTTCTCATCTGATACCCTTGGACCTGTGGTATTAATCACTTTTGTTGATAAACTCAAATGGAGTTCTGCTAATTTGCATTTCCCCATCTTTTCACGTAATGCAGATGCATTTATGCTACTTTTTTTTTTTTTTTTTTTTTTGGTTAGACTAACCTCTACTGCTTATATTCACACCAGGTGGGAAATGGGGCCAATCTTCGAGATGTGTGGCCTCAGTACCTAATTTACAGTTGTTCATAATCCTTGAGGCCAGTCCCATGATATTAATTCTACTGTTTGTCTTTACCCTCCCTAATTCTACGGGATGGAGTGAACTCCACCTTCTCCTTAGTAGTAATAAGCATGCTACACGTCACAGAATTGTCAGTGATTGGACACAAATATTAAATGTAAGTGGGAAAAAGTTTTGGGGGATTACCAGTGCTTTTTGAAAAAAATTGCTAAGGAAGAAGAATTTAAAATAAATCAAAGCTCTCAAGTAGGTAGGTTATGGTCTAGAACTTTTTAATTTCTAATTATATGCTATTTGAAATAATGTAGGGATAGCCCCTGAACCCTGAAGTTAAGTTTATTAAAAGGCAGTGTAACATAAATGATACATATGTCAGAGTGGCCTGTGTGATACTGACATAATTACGCCTGAGAAGAATCTTTCTTGCTGTCTTCCCCCAGTAATAATAATGCTCTGTCTGGTCTTTGTGTTAAATGCTGGTTACAGTTTCCCATGTAAACATCACCCTCCTCTGTTCATTCTTAATAACATGATCGGTATAATTGTAAGTTGTAAAGGAGATAATAGAGTTTATTTAATAAAGGGGTAAAGAGACAACCATTGGCCTTATCTCCTCTTGTCAGTCTACGTGATGGGTAGAGTGGTGTTTACATACACCTTCCGCAGTGGAAGTCAATTTATAATATCTTTTGCACCCTCAGCACCAGCAGGATACTCTATGTAAGCGTTATTTCTGTGAAACATGCCAAGGTGAGAACATGTGGTTACAATAAGACAAGCTGTGGGTTTAGATCCTGCTTTAGAAACTTTTAGAAGTAAATAGGAGAATGTAATGGTTACATTGGCACATGGCATTCAATAAATGTTACCATAATTTTAGCCAGCCATAAAGTATGATAGCCAGTACAACATTATTTTGTTCTTGCTGTCGGAACTGGTTCACAATTGCTGAAAAAAAGCCTTTGTAATAAGCGTGGAGAGATTGTCCTGATTTCATAATTTGTAAGTTCTTAATTAAATATATAATATTATTGGTAGTAAAACTATACATCTGTCTCCTTTCTGTCCCCATGCTCTCTCTCCATGTAAGTCCTCATCGCTGTCTTCTCCCTGTCATCCCTTTTTGGTACCTAGTATAGCCAGCCTCAGGGATAGGATGGATAACTCACTGATGATGGGAATCATGCTGGTGTCTTGAGCAAATGGATTTTTCAGAAAATTTTAAAATAATTTTTAACTTTACTTGGAATTTGTTTCAAACTTTGAGAAAAATTATAAGAATAAGAATAATGCAAAGAACATGCATACGGATGGAATACCATTTACCCAGATTCACAACTGCTAACTTCCCATCCCATTTGCTTCATGTTGTGTGTGTGTGTGTGTGTGTGTGTAAATACACATATATAATATTGTATAATTTTTTCTTCAAAATTTGAAGATAAATTACATAGATCATAGCCCTTTGCTCCTAAATACTTCAGTGTTTATTTTCTAAGAATAAAGTTATCTTTTTTAAAAAAGATTTTTATTTATTTATTTAACAGAGGGAGAGAGAGAGAGAGAGAGAGAACGAACAAGTAGGCAGAGGGAGAGGGAGAAATAGGCTCCCCACTGGGCAGGGAACCTGATATGGGGCTCGATCCCTGTGGGATTATGACCTGAGCTGACAGCAGAAACTTACCTGCCTGAGCCACCCAGGCACCCCATCTTTTAAAATTTTTAACTAGTAATTTTACCATCGGTAATCCTTTTTTTTTTTTTTTATTAAAGATTTTATTTATTTATTTGACAGGCAGAGATCACAAGTAGGCAGACAGGCAGGCAGAGAAAGAGAAGGAAGCAGGCTCCCTGCTGAGCAGAGAGTCCAGTGTGGGGCTTGATCCCAGGACTCTGGGATCATGACCCGAGCCGAAGGCAGAGGTTTTAACCCACTGAGCCACTCAGGCGCCCCGATAATAATCTTTTTATCTGACCTGTTGTATTCCAGCTGTGCCAGTTGACCCACTCATGTGCTTCAGCATTTTTTTTCCTCTTCTAGTATGGGATTCAGTTGTATTTAGTTGTTAGATCTCTTTAATCCAGAATACTTCTACAACCTTTTGTCTTTTATGCTAGTGATCTCTCCCCCTTCCCCTTTTAAAATAAAATATTTCTCATTTTGAATTTGTCTGTTTCATCATTACTAGATTTCAGCCAGAGTACTATGTAGGCGATATTGTATCCTTCTTGGAGTATTGTATCTCGAGATGCATGCATGATGTCCGCTGGTGATGTTAACTATCAGTGACTACCTGGTTAAGGGTTTGTCCACTTTCTCCTTTGTATAATATTTTCTCTCTTTTTTTCTTTCTTGGTAAAGATTTTATTTATTTATTTGTCAGAGGGAGAGAGAGAGAGAAAGAGTGCGCGAGCGAGCACAAGCAGGGGGAGCAGCTGGCAGAGGGAGAAACAGGCTCCCCACTGAGCTAGGAAATGGATGTGGAACTTGATCCCAGGACTCTGGGATCATGACCTAAGCCAAAGGCTGATGCTTAACCAACTGAGACACCCAGGCGCCCCATATTTTTTCCCTGTAACTGATCAGTGGTTGATGAAGACACACTGTAAGACCATGAAGGTATCCAGCCTCCCCGCCCCCCAGTTTCTCCCTAGACTTAGCACCCATTGATGGATCTTGCCATATCCAGTCTTTACTGTGATGTTTGCTAATTGCATAACAGGGACATTTAAAGTTACACTTCAGGGGCACCCGGGTGGCTTAAGATGCTTAAGCATCTGCCTTTGGCTCAGGTCATGATCCGTGGGTCCTGGGATGGAGTCCCGCGTCCGGCTCCCTGCTCAGTGCAGAGCCCATTTTTCCCTCTTCCACGTCTCTTGCTCATGCTCGGGTTCCCACTCTCACTGTGTCTTTCTCTGTCAAATAAATAAAATAAATAAAATCTTTTAAAAAATAAAGTTATACCTCAGTTTTATACAGCAGTAGCTTTTTAAAAACAGATACAGAAATATATATATATATTTTTACGTACTTTGAAATATTTCTTTCCGAATTAAATTGCAAGATGCAAAAACATAAACCTGTGCCTTATCCTGACCTTTTCCAATCCAAATAATTAGGAAGACGAAAAAAATTTAGTATGTTTAGAAAAATGCAACTCAACATTAGTAAATGAAAATACATATATTTCTTTCAAATATGTTTGCTTACTGGCTTTGTTGAAGGGAAAAACAAATCCAGAATATAGGTGTGGTTTTTAAAAAATGCACTTAATAGAAAGAAAATTATATTTTCTTCTGACTCATAAATTAAAGCCTAAAACTAAACAGTTTATATTCTATCTACCAGAACCCTGGTAGAATGGTTGCCAAACTCCGTAGCGATGTTTATGACTTTGGTTCTTTTCTTCCAATGTCCCGATTAAATATAAAATTTCATTGCTTTAAATGGGATTTGTTTATGGGGGTACACAATGTGGTCTACTTTATTTAGCTTGTCCTATAGAAAGAACCCTGAGCCCCTGTTTTGTTTTAGAGATAGTGCAAGGTGGGGGAGGGGCAGAGAGAGAGGGAGAGAGAATCTTTTTCTTTTCTTTTTTTTTTTTTAAAAGATTTTATTTATTTATTTGACAGAGATAGAGCAAGAGAGGAAACCCAAACAGGGGAAGTGGGAGAGGGAGAAGCAGGCTTCCCATGGAGCAGGGAGCCTGATGTGGGGCTTGATCCCAGGATCTTGGGATCATGACCTGAGCTGAAGACAGATGCGTAACGACTGAGCCACCCAAGCACCCCAAGGGAGAGAGACTCTTAAGCACGTTCTGCACCCAGTGCGGAGCCCGTTATGGGGCTGGATCTCACGACCCTGAGATCATGACCTGAGATGCAATCCGGAGTCAAGTGCTTAACCGACTGAGCCACCCAAGCATCTCATTTGTTTTTTAATATGTATTTGTTACCATGGTTATGAACACCTGTACATTTACAGATGAGAGGCACACAACAAAACTGGGTGAAGTACTGTAAAGGTGCAAGAGTGGTAACAGAGACATGGAGAAGCAGACCAAGAGTTCTTTCCCTCCTGCTATATAGTTAAGATATCAAATTTAGGGTTTTTCAAATGCTTTGGGAGGCTTTGGGACACATTTTTGCCTTATGCACAAGGTGTCCTGGACCTGTGCATAAGAAAATTATTTTTTTTAAAGATGTTATTTATTTATTTTAGAGAGAACGTGCACACACACACACACATACACAGGAGAGAGGGGAGGGCCAGAAGGAGAGGGAGGAGCAGACTCTCTGCTGAGCAGAGACCCCGACTAAGGGCTCAGATCCCAGGACCCTGAGATCATGACCTGAGCTGAAGGCAGACACTCAACCAACTGAGCTACCCAAGTGCCTCTGCTTTGGAAAAAATATTAAAATTGTAACCATACAGATAAGGGAAGATAACTACCTTAGCACTGCAAATTGGATAAAAATTATGTACTAGAAATAATTTTTTTTTTTGAAGAGCTAGTGGGGCAGGTGAAGAGAGCCTTTGCCAGCTGACGCTTCTCTTCTGACAACCTCTTGTGACACCACCTATGACCTATATCATTGGGGAACTATGGATGTGGAAGAGCCCTGACAGGCGTCCCCGCTGTCCCACGACAGCTGCTTTTGTCCTTCCTTTCTAATCACAACTATTTAAAGAATCATGTGTTAGCTCCTTTGTGTGGAACTGGAGGTACACATTGGTACGGTAGCAGACAGGTTCTCTCTCTTGGGAGCTGCCAGTCCAGTCTTTAACCTGGTATTTGGAGGAATGTGTGATAAGATTTCATGTTGATATCACCCAGGGGATGCTCAGGGGGCTGCTGTGGAAAGGTGAGATGGGAGTGTCTGAAGAAAAGCACGTGCCAAGGCCACATGGGGCATATTTGAAGAAAACAGAGAAGTCACCAGAATAAGAGAGTCAGGTTGGAGGGCAGTTGGGTGGCTCAGTCTGTTAAGCATCTGACTCTTGCTTTTGGTTGAGATCATGATCTTGGGGTTTTGGCTATGTGCTCAGTAGGGAGCCTGCTTAAGGTTCTCTCTCCTTCTCACTCTCCCCTCCCCTCTCATGCTCAATCTCTTTCTCTCTCTCTCATCAACAAATAAATCTTAAACAAAAAAGAGAGAGAGGGAGAGAGAGAATCAGGTTGGGGCCACACCTTGCAGGGCCCTGTGAAAATCTGTGCCTTTATTGTAAGTATTTTATTCTGCCTAAAAACTAAATTCTTAGTTCCAAAGGTGAAACTCTTAAGGGCTGGTTCTGTGCTAAGCATTTTATGTGTATTAACTTATTTGTGTCTCACAACAGTGCTATGAATTAAGTTTTTCTAAGTATAGTGAGAAACCCCAAAATCATAAAGGAAAAAACCCAATAAATTTAACCATGCCCAGGTGAATTTCTGTGGAAAAAGAATACCACAAACAGTGAAAAGTGCAAAAAGCTAAGATGAATATTTGCCACGCATATAATAAAGAATCATTTTCTGGTATATCAAGGGCTTCTATAAATCAGTAAGAAGGAAAAAAATGCAAGAGAAAGCGAACAATGGGAAACTGACAACTCACAGAAAAGGAAGAAAAAGGGGCTCTGAAAACCTAAAAAAGTGCTTAATGTCACACAGAAATGCAAACTAGAATGATACATTTTTCCATGAATCAGATCGACCAAGATGAAAAAATTTGGTAATATATGCAGTATTGGCAAAAGTGAGAGATAACAGGGGCTTTCACACTCAATTTAGGGGAGTCGAAACTGGTACCTTCTTTTGAGTACAGCTGGGGAGATTTGTCAAAGTGAAAGGCAAACTCTAGCCAAAGCAATTTTCTGAAAATCTAATTTACGGATATACTTGAAAAAGTGTATAATAATGATTGTAAAGGATGTATTCTGCTGTATTGATTTGCAAATACAGTTTATTTTGCAGAAATTCAACATAATAAACAGCAGCACCTCCCACCCCACCCCCACCCCCGCCCCTGCCCCTCTTCCCTGTCCTGCTGGGTGCAGAGCGTCCTGCTGGGTGCAGAGCGTCCTGCTGGGTGCAGAGCGTGCTATGTGGAGAGTGAGCAGTGAAGCAGCCCTACTGCTTTGGAGGGAGTTTCAGGAGTGATGGAACCTGCCTGCCTGCACATGTCCTCCCCCGCTTCCCGCCCCTACGCACCTGTCCACTGCACAGCCCAACAGAGTCTGTCTGGACTACACTGGGCCAGTTAAATGGATCCAACCCAGTTCTCCAATTCCTTCATGTCATCCTCTTTCTCTTCCTTCTTGCTGGGTTTTGATGGTAAGGTTATAGAGGGAACATTTGGTAGAGGGACTGTTGCAGGTCCGCTGACTTCCAGCAAATTCTTGTCTAGTTCTTCCTGTTCTAATTCTTCTAATTCTGCCATGAGCTCATCCTCATCAAACCCTTCTCCATATCCTACAGGTTTTGAAATAGCTGTTGAAAGCTCCCTTGCAAGTTCTTGCTGGTCAGCAATGTCCTGCTTTAACTCATCAACTTTGTCGATGGCCGTGTTGTCGTGGGCAGCCTTCGTGGCCTTAGCAGCAGAGCCCATGTTCTTGAGCAGCTCTGTGT
Organism: Mustela nigripes; assembly: GCF_022355385.1. Classification (NCBI taxonomy): domain Eukaryota; kingdom Metazoa; phylum Chordata; class Mammalia; order Carnivora; family Mustelidae; genus Mustela; species Mustela nigripes. Next base: position 9,612,609 of record NC_081564.1, read on the forward strand.
TGGTCCTGGCGTTATCCAGGGCCTCCCGCTGAAACTCCATGGTGGATAGTGTGCCATCGATCTGCGCCAGCTGCTTTCTGTACCTCTTCCTATGCTTCGGTGCCTGGAGGCCCCACGGGCTTCTTTCTGTGCTGGGCTTCTTGGTGGCGGTCAGCTCCTGCTCCAGCTTCATCTCCAGGAATTCCTGCTTTTTACTTTGCATCTCCATCATGTCCCACAGCCACTGGATGGCATCCGGAGGGGTCAGGGTGCCCTTTCTGGTCTTACCCCTTCCTGCTCCAAACAGTTTCCCGAACCGTGACATGGTTTCTGCTTGCAAAGCCAACCTGTGCCTCCTGCTCCAGCTCTGCTTGGGTCCAGCACCTGCTCCCCTTGTCTTTTTTTAAAGATTTATTTTAGAGAAAGCGAACGCACTGGGGGAGAGGCAGAGGGTAGGAATCCAAGCCCCCACTCCCCACTGATCGCAGAGCCCAGTGTGAGGCACAGTCTTACAACCCTGAGATGATGACCTGAGCCAAAACCAAGAGTTGGACGCTTAACCGACTGAGCCACTCTGCTGTGCCCCTCTGCTGCATTATTTGCAATAACAAAACTAGGCAAACTATAAATGTCCTGTAATGGGGATTAAATTCTTGCGAGTATATTCATACAATGGAATATTGTGTAGCCATTAAAAAGAATGTACTGCCACAGAAGGATCTTCAACTTGTAAATGAAAAATATTGGGGTGTAGATCAGGAGGATTCCACGTGTGTGTGTTCGAGGTAGTAGTATGTTTGCACACATGTATTTGTTACTATGTCCATTTTCTGGATGAGTTAATAGGAAAGTGAAATCACTAGCTCATGTTCACAGAGCTGGCTAGCTGTAGTCCATGGGATTTTTCTCAAGGTCAGTCGGAATGATGTTTAGATTCCCCCTAAAACACTAGTGAGATGGTATAGGAAAAAGTAAAAATAAGATGAATTTCAGTTAATGTAAACAGCAGGAATGTTGATAGATTATTCCTTGTCAGAACAACCTTACATTTATTGTTATGATTGTCAATAATAACATTTAGTGCTTAGCGTGCACCAACACTTGGACAACTAAGCATCTTGAACTCATACCAAGTCAAGCCCTTGATTTTGCTCTTCCTATCCTTTCCATGTTTTTTTTTTTAATCTGCTAGAGCTTTTTTTTTTTTATTTTTTTAAGATTTTATTTATTTATCTGACAGACAAGAGATGGCAAGTAGGCCAGAGAGGCAGGCAGAGAGAGAGAGGGAAGCAGGCTCCCTGCTGAGCAAAGAGCCCGATGCGTGACTCGATCCCAGGACCCTGAGATCATGACCTGAGCTGAAGGCAGAGACTTAACCCGCTGAGCCACTCAGGTGCCCCCCTTTCCATGTTTCCAACCTTTTAGTTGACTAGACTCCAAACCTAGGAGTCTTCTTACTTTTTTCTTTCCCATTCCATGTATAATCCTTTAGGAAATCCTCTTGTCTACCCTGAAGATAATCCTAGTTGGATTTTTATCACTCCTCCCACTGCTGCCACCTTGGTCCTTTTTTTTTTTTTTTTAAAGATTTTATTTATTTATTTGACAGAGAGAAATCACAAGTAGATGGAGAGGTAGGCAGAGAGAGAGAGAGGGAAGCAGGCTCCCTGCTGAGCAAAGAGCCCCATGCGGGACTCGATCCCAGGACCCTGAGATCATGACCTGAGCCGAAGGCAGCGGCTTAACCCACTGAGCCACCCAGGCGCCCCACCTTGGTCCTTTTACCATCATTTCCTGTCTGGATTGTTTATCACAGTGGCTTTCTTAACTAACCTGTGTGTTTTCCCTGTGCAGTAGTTTGAAAGGTGATTTAAAAATGTAAGTCAGATCATGTTGCTCCTCTGCCTAAACCTTCCAGTCCTTAACTATTTCACAAAAAATAAAGGTTGAAGTTTTTATAGTGCCTCCAAGGCCCTATATCTTCTGTCTTTTCATTACCTCACTGGCCTCCTCTGCCTGTCTGTCCCTTGCCCATTTTGCCCCAGCCACACTGGCCTCTTGCATACATGTCATATACTGTCTGCCCATTGCCTGATATGTCCCTCTCCTGTAGACAGGCATGCTGCTGCCTTGCTTCTTTGAGGTCTTGTCAGATGTTACCTTATCACTGAGCCCCACCTCCGCTGTAGCCTGTATATGCATCCCCTCTCGCTGCTTTCTTCCTCTTTTTAAAAAAAATTTTTTTAAAAAGATTTTATTTATTTATTTGACAGAGAGAGAGAGAGAGAGAGAGAGAGATCACAAGTAGGCAGAGAGACAGGCAGAGAGAGAGGAGGAAGCAGGCTCCCTGCTGAGCAGAGAACCCGATGCGGGGCTCAATCCCAGGACCCTGGGATCATGACCCAAGCTGAAGGCAGAGGCTTTAACCCACTGAGCCACCCAGGCACCCCTAAATTTTTAAAAAAGACTTTATTTATTTTATTTGACAGAGAGAGTGTGTGTGAGAGAGAGAATGAGCCTGGGAGGGGGCAGAGGGAGAGGGAGAAGCAGATTCCCTGCCAAATACAGAGCTTGATATGGGCTTGATCCCAGGACTCCGGGATCACAACTCAAGATGAAGGCAGATGCCCAAGTGACTGAGCCACCCAGGTGCCACACTTTTTTTTTTTTAATGGTTTAATTTATTAATTTGTTAGTGAGTGTACATGAGTTGGGAGAGGAGCAGAGGGTTAGAGAGAGGGAGAAAGAATCTCCAGCAGATTCCCCGCTGAGCAGGGAGCTTAGTTTCTGGTCTTGATCTTACAACTCTGAGATCATGACCTGAGCTGAATCCAAGAGTCAAGGGTTGGGTGCTCAACTGACTGAGACACCAAGGTGCCCCATTACTTTATTTCTCTTGTAGCAGTTATCACCACATGACATTTTATTTAGTTACTTTTTTTTTTTTTTTAAATCCCTCCATTGCAAAGAAACCCTCTTGAGGGCAGGGTTATTTTGATAACTGGCATGTGGTCCTCATAGCCTGTGTTGGGTATCCACTGTTTGTGGCATGAGTGAATTTAGTAAGCCCTGTTTTTTATTATCCCAGTTTATTCTTTTTTATTTTCATTTTTTATTTATTTTATTTTTTGCCCAGCCCCTATTCTTTTTTTTTTTTTTGAATAGCTTTAATGAGATATCATTCACATATCATATGTATTTAAAGGACACAGCCCAGTGGCTTTTAGTATATTCACATACTGTACTATAATCTTAGGACATTCCCATCACCTCCAAAAGAAACCCTGTACCTATTAGGTATCCACCTTCTCAAAGCAAGCACTGATCTACTTTCTGTCTATGAATTTGCTTATTCTGGACTTCACATCAATGGAATCATAGAACATGTGGCCTCTTGTGTCTGGTTTCTTTCCTTTAGCTTAATATTTCTGAGGTTTATTCAAATTGTAGCATTTATCAGTACTTCATTACTTTTTTTTTTTATGATTTGCTTATTTATTTATTTGAGAGAGAAAAAACACAAGCAAGGGGAGGGGCAGAAGGAGAGGGAGAGAGAGAATCGCTCAAGCAGACACTGTGTTGAGTATGGAGCCCAATGTGGGGCTCAATCCCACGACCCCAATATCCTGACCCGATCCAAAACCAAGAGTCTATTGCTCAACCAACTGAGCCATCCAGGTGCTCCCAGTAATTTGTTACTTATAATGGCTGAATGATATCATACTGTATGGATTCTCAGTTTATTCTTTTTTATTTTTTTTTTATAATCTTGAAGGGGTGTTCTTTTTTTTTTTTTTTTTAAAGATTTTATTTATTTATTTGACAGACAGAGAGCACAAGTAGGCAGAGGCAGGCAGTGAGAGAGGAGGAAACAGGCTTCCCACTGAGCAGAGAGCCTGACATGGTGCTCGATCCCAGGACCCTGGGATCATGATCTGAGCTGAAGGCAGATGCTTTAACCCACTGAGCCACCCAGGCGCCCCTCTCAGTTTATTCTTAAATGGAACATAAGAATTATCATTGCAGAAAAAAATGATCAATCCTTGCCTTTTTGAGGATGCTGAGTCCGAGGAGGAAGGAACTTGCCTGGGTCATGAGCTAGTAAGCGGTATAGCTCAGATGTGCGCCTGGGTCTGGGTGAGTGGAGCCCTAAGCACAAGGCTGCAGAGCTCTCCGTGCCCTTAATGAATGATTTACGACAGCTCTTCCTCTTGCCTTCTCTCTCTTTCACTGTCCGAACACACTGTAATTGGGCCAATATTTGTAGAGAAGTCTCTTGAAAGTTCATTTGATTATCAGTGCCAGGACTCCACGTTTAATAATGATGTATGTTCCCTGGAGTATTGAATTAGCCTATAAAGGTCAGATAATTTGACTTCAGGAATTACTCTTTTTACCACAAATCTTGGTGACTTTTGGAATCCATGAAGGAAATCTTGCTGGGAACTAGAGAGGAATTCTCTTGAAGTGGATGGCATTCATGGTGGACTTCATTATTTGTGTGTGTGTTTCTTTTAAAGATTTATTTATTTATTTGACAGACAGAGATCACAAGTAGGCAGAGAGGCAGGCAGAGAGAGAGGGAGAAGCAGGCTCCCCGCCGAGAAGAGAGCCCAATGCGACCCTGTTTTTTTTTTTTTTTTTTTTTTTTAAGATTTTATTTATTTATTTGACAGAGATCACAAGCAGGCAGAGAGGGAAGCAGAGAGAGAGAAGGGGGGAAGCAGGCTCCCTACTGAGCAGAGAGCCTGATGCCGGGCTTGATCTCAGAACTGTGGTTCTGGGATCATGACCTGAGCCAAAGGCAGCGGCTTTAACTCACTGAGCCACCCAGGTGTCCCTACTTGTGTGTTTTTAAAAACTTTTTATTCTGAAATAATTTCAAATTTATACAAATGTTATAAGAATAATACAACTTCGGTGTACTTTTAACTCAGATTTAGCAGCTAACATTGTACATACACATTTGCCTCCCCCATATGTATACACACACTGTATGTATAACTTCAGTCTGAACCATTTGAGAGTAAGTACCAGATATGATGTCTTGTTACTCTAAAATACTTCAGTGTGTATTTCCTAAAAACAGAGACACAGACATAGTTAACAGTATGCTTGTCAAAATCAGGAAATTTACATTATAATAGTATTATTATCAAATTTCTGCCTCCCCCTGGTCAGTGATAACGCCCAGAAAGAACCATGCAGTGTAATCTTGTGTCCTTTTTCTGGCCTGTAATCTGGAAAGTTCTTTCTTGGCTGTCCCCTCCCCCTTCACAGTTTTGACATTTTTGAGGAGTACGTGCCAGTGAGTTTGTAGAATGTCACGCACTTGGGGTTTGTCCGATGTTCCTCCGAATTCGATTAGGTAATGCTTTTTTGGCAGGAATAGCACAGAAATGGCACGTGTTCTCAGTGCGTGTTGTGATGCCAGTTTAATCCATAACCGGTGGCGTTAACTTTCATCAACTGGTTAAGATAGAGTCTGTCAAGTTCTTCACTGTGAGGTTGATGAATATTCGTTATTTGTTAATTAATAAGTATTTTGTAGGGAGGTTCTTTGAGTTGTTGTAAATACCATCCTTCCTGAAATGTTCACCCACCAGTTTTAGTGTCCTCTGATGATCCTTGCCTGAGTCATTCATGTGCTGGTTACCAAATGGTGATTTTCTAATCCTCGTATACCTTCTATACTGCTTATATATTACATATATGTAAAATATTATATATTCTATACTGCTTATATATTATTCTTTGTGATTCTATTGCAAAGAGCTTTCCCTTTGTCCCTTTTTTTGTTTAAGATTTTATTTGTTTATTTGAGAGAGAGCCAGAGCTCTAGGAGGGGGAGAGGCAGGGTGGGGAGCGAGAAGCAGGCTCCCCACTGAGCAGGGCACTGTGGCATGGTAAGGTACTCCAAGCTCATCTTACCTTTTTAGTGCCTCAGACCTGGAATTAGTCCTTTCTCCAAGGAACCCAGTTCCTTTTGTTGGAGAATGGTATTTAGAAATCATGATAACGGGGCTGGTTATGCTGATGGCTTCCGGGTATCATTGCTTCCAAGCCCTTTTGGAAGAGAGAACTATGAAGATACGTATGCATCTGCATGCACAAAAGCACAGGGACGTACACAGAACCATACATCTGAATTTCTGCAGCCATCTCTATATGTGTATTAAAAAGCAGAGTTTATATTGCCTCCAATTTTTTTTTTAAGATTTTATTTATTTACTTGACAGACAGAGATCACAAGTAGGCAGAGAGGCAGGCAGAGAGAGAGAGAGAGGAGGAAGCAGGCTCCCTGCCGAGCAGAGAGCCCGATGCGGGACTCCATCCCAGGACCCTGAGATCATGACCTGAGCCAAAGGCAGAGGCTTAACCCACTGAGTCCACCCAGGTGCCCTATATTGCCTCCAATTCTAATCTGCTTTATTCTGGTTTTCCCCTTTCCATATTTGTATCCCCTCTCTAATAGTGAGAAACCTGGCTCTCATTATCCTTAATACATTTGTTTATTCACTAGTTTCTTTCTTTACTTGTGTAATTCTACTCCATGTGTTCAATCTCCTGACCATATGGACTATCTTTCAGGGCTTTGGGCTCGGCTTCATACCCCCATCCCCAGTCCCAGTGACCATGCCCCTGGCCCTACTGACTACGCTAGCAGGATCCCAGGATCCTTCCAAGAGGAAGTCAAGGGGGGGGGCGGTGATTAGAGAGAAGAGGGGTAAGAGGAAGGGAAGGTCCTATTTTATACTTTTATTAGCTACTCTACTCATGGGCATTTTAGCTGTCCTGGTGTGGAAAGTAGTGCTTTCTGGAGAATTTCTGGAGAATTGTGGTTTTCATTGCTCTATTTTTCCTCTCACTCAAGATGGTTTCACCCAAACATCACTGGCGTGGAGGCCGAAAACCTGCTGTTGACAAGAGGCGTGGATGGCAGTTTTTTGGCGAGGCCCAGTAAAAGCAACCCTGGAGACTTCACCCTTTCCGTCAGGTAAGTTGGAAGAAAAAGAGAACACTGCAAGGGCTTTTCAGGTGGGAAATGTTGAAACCCCTCCAGGACAACTTGCTACCCTCATGGAGAGTAGGCCTGCCTGCGGGCCTGTGGCGAGGCCTGGTCTGCGTGTCAGATGCGACTCAAGCCCGCTTGCAAGGCTCAGGCGTGGCCTCCTGAGAGTGGGGATGTGGGAATGCGGCACAAGGGGTGTCATCATGGGCATTTCTTCTCCCTTGAGGAAACCCCTGAGGGTGAGGTGGACAGAGTGTTGCAGGTCCTTAAGCCACACAGGGCTCCATCCTGGTTCTCGTCATCCTGAACCTGGTGGCCTGCATTTTTCCTTTTTCTTTCTGTTGATTTCTTTTTGGGAAAATTGCTTTCTAAGAGTTACTTCAGATCAGTTTTCTTTTTCAAGTAATTAACATCACTGAGGAAGTTGTGGTCCCTTTTGTTCCCCTGCCCAGTCCCCTTCTCCTCCCTCTTTCCCCAGAGGAAACCACCATCGAGAGGTTGGCATATATCCTTCCTGAATGTGTTTTTATACTTGTACTGTCTTGGTGCTATTGTGAACAATATAAAGTTGGTTTGTGTGTTTTTAGAATTCATATCCATGGTCTTATAATATATCTGCTATTCTGCAACTTCCTTTTTAAAGTTTTTGAGTTCTCTGCTGATCTAATTCTTCCTTTTAATGGCCAACATAATTTACTTACGTCTTAATTAAAAAAAATAATAAAAGCAGATTCATAAAGCAGTCGAGTTATAGCTCCTCGAATAATCTAGAGGAAAGGGAATAAGTACATAAGAGAAAGTTAGTTTCTAGAAAGAGTCTGTCACATTTGCTCATAGAGACATGTAACAGGATGCCGGTCATACTGTTCAAAAAACTTTAAAGCAAACTAAAAACAACTCAATGTCCCACAATAGAGGGTTGGACAAACTGGTCGGTTTATTTAGGATCCCCTTTTGGACTTGGGAAATATCTTTTTGGGTTAGGTTAGTTTTTTTGAGGAGCCCCTGTCCTTAGCTTTTACTTGTGTTCTTCTTTTTTTTTTTTTTTTAAAGATTTTATTTATTTATTTGACAGACAGAGATCACAAGTAGGCAGAGAGGCAGGCAGAGAGAGAGGGGAAGCAGGCTCCCTGCCGAGCAGAGAGCCCGATGTGGGACTCGATCCCAGGACCCTGAGATCATGACCTGAGCCGAAGGCAGCGGCTTAACCCACTGAGCCACCCAGGCGCCCCTGTGTTCTTTTTTAAGATTTTACTTATTTATTTGAGAGAGCGCATGCGCGTGAGAGCAGGAGCCCGGGGGGGGGGGGGGGGGGAGGGGGGGAAGCAGACTTCTTGCTGAGCAGAGAGCCCGATGCGGGGCTGGATCCCAGGACCCCAGGATCATGACCTGAGCTGAAGGTAGACGCTTAACCAACTGAGCCACCCAGGCGCCCTTGTGTTTCAGTTCAAGGAATGGATCTTTCAATCCTAAGGATTTACCTCAGCACAGGCTTCTAACATAAAGCTGTGTGATATTTGGGCTGTAAGAGTTTGGTTGGAGAGCATCTGATGCTGCTGCTGCTGCTGATAGCAGACGTGACTGGGGACTTGACATATGTACCAGGCCATTGCACCACGCACTCGGCATATATCATTGTATTTAATTTTCCTGACAGCCTGGGAATAAGTTCCACAGAGCTGGGAAATAAATATTTATATATATTCATTTTGCAGATGAGTAAGCCGAGGCACAGAGGTTAAGTTAGTTAGCTGCTCTCACGGTTTGTCAGTGGCAGAACCAGGGCTAGAGAATTGGTGTGATTTTTTTCCTCAACGTTTTTTGTTTTTTTTTTTTTTTGAAAAATGCCTGACCTGCAGAGAAGGTGAAAGGTGAATATAGTGGACACGCATATTCTCTTCACTAGCCAGTGTTTTGTCATGTTTGCTCTTTCTGAGTATGTTTGTGTATATACTTTTTTCCCCCTGAGCTTTTTGAAAATAAGTTGCAGATAATCAGGATATTTATTTTTTATCTTTATTTTATTTTATTAAAAAAATTTTTTTATTTTTTTATTTTTTTTTAAAGATTTTATTTATTTATTTGATAGAGAGAAATCACAAGTAGATGGAGAGGCAGGCAGAGAGAGAGAGAGAGGGAAGCAGGCTCCCCGCTGAGCAGGGAGCCTGATGCGGGACTCGATCTCAGGACTCTGAGATCATGACCTGAGCCGAAGGCAGCGGCTTAACCCACTGAGCCACCTAGGCGCCCTAAAAAAATTTTTTTAGAGATTTTATTTTTAAGTACTCTCCATACCCAGCGTGGGGCTCGAACTCACAACGCCAAGATCAAGAGTCTGCATGCTCTACTGACTATGCCCGCCCGCCAGGTGCCTTTATTTGCATCTTTAAATACTTCAGTGTGTATGGCAGAGAAACAAGGGCTTTCTGGACAGCTACAGAATCATTAAGAGTAATACATTTTAACCTTGCTTTAATAATATTGTCAAATATATAATATACTATCTGTATTCAGACTTCCCTTATTTCAGTAATGGCTTTAGAAGCAGTTGAGTCTCTCCACCTTCCACCCCTCCCCTGCCCCTAGACTAGATTCAGGAGAATCTCGTCAAAGATCATTCATTGCATTTAATTTGTATGTTTCTAGTCTCTGTCTCCCTCCTGACCTTTTCTTTTTATCCCCATCTTTTAGCTTTTTGGGGAGTCAGGCCAGTCATTTCTTGGGTTGTCCTCCAATCTCAATTTGCTGATTGTTTCCTCATTTTCACATTCACATGAAACATTTTGGGCAAACACACTCCAGAGGTGATGCCGGACCACCCCGTTATTTCACAGGGTGTTTGGCCCATTCTTTGGTGTTATTTGGTTTAACCACTGGATTCAGGTGCTTGCCAGATGTTTTTCATTACAAAGGCGCCTTTTTCTTTTTGTAATTATTAAGTGGTCTGATGGGTGATAGTTTGTATCTTCTTCCCCAGCATTTTCTCACTTCGTGTTTTTAGCATTTGTTGATGAAGTTTTTCTGAATAAATCATTTATGGCACCTGAAAAATTTTTTTTCTAATTCTGTTATTTCTTTCTTTCCTTTTTTTAAAGATTTTATTTATTTATTTGAAAGAGAGAACACGAGCAGGGGAGGGGGTCAGGTGGGGAGAGAAAGAAGGAGAAGCAGACTCTCTGCTGAGCAAGGAGCCAATGGGCACTGGATCCCAGGACCCTGAGATCACGAGATCATGACCTGAGCCAAAGGCAGATGCTCAATGATTGAGACACCCAGGCGCCCCTCATTATTAATTTGATGCTCTAATTGCCCCACATTCGGCTGGCGTGGTTCCTGTATCCTTTTGACATTTCTCCAGTGATCTTTGAGTACATCCTTGCCTTCTGGCTCTGTGAGATGTTTCAGGCTATTTTTGTAATTTTTCCCCCCCTAAGCCTGGAATCATTTTGTTTCTCTCAAGAGGCTTGAGTCTTTCAATGGGAAATGGTGTTCAGGAACCAAGATTTAGAAGCTAGGTGTGTTTATTGCTTGTTGGCCCTCACAGTAGACAGAGCTGGGAAATAAATATTTATATATTTCAGACCAAGTGTTCTTACTAATAGTTCCAGTTCAATGCAATTTTCTTACCTTTTCCCATTCCATATTTGTGTTTCCCTTCTCTTGTATGGGGAACCCTGCTTCCAGATGCAACACTATATGACCTCACTTGGCCAATTCTATAATACAAAAATTGTTCCAGAAATACTATACCACTGTCGTTCCCTTTTTTTTTTTTTTTAAGATTTTTTTTATTTATTAGACACACAGACAGAGATCACAAGTAGGCAGAGAGGCAGGCAGGGGAGGGGGGATGCAGGCTCCCTATTGAGCAGAGAGCCCGATTGGGGCTCCATCCCAGGACCCTGAGATCAGGACCTGAGCTGAAGGCAGAGGCTTAACCCACTGAGCCACTCAGGCTCAGTGGAATTAGTTTTCTGTGTATTTGTGAGTTAACTATAAAGTGAGATTTCTATTTGTATTCAGTGTTTTTCAGGTATTCATTTTTTTCTGATCTTTGTTGATTAAATTATATGTTTTGAGTGTGTGAAACATTTACAAGATTTAAAAATAAAACTGTATAAAAGGTATTTTCTGAGAAATCCCCCCCTTTTTTGGGGGGGGGAGAAATCCCACTCTTATCTATGCCTTGCACCATCTCCATCCATCCCTGAAGGTCATCATTTCCCTTAGTTTCTAGTTTATCCTTTTGTTGCTTTGTACACATGAAGTAGAATACTATCTTTTTCTATAGTTTACTTTTTCACTTACAGAAATCTTTTAGTAATCTTTCTCATCTTCGTAGTCAACTGAATAGTGTATAAATGTATACAATTTCCCTACAGATAGGACTTTAGTTTTTTCTAATATTTAACAGTGACCGATACGGCTGCAGTGAACGGGATCCCATTTTGCATATGTTCTGTGCTTTTGAAAAGCTGTCTTTCCAAAGCTGAAAAGTGATTTCCTGGGAGGGAGGTGATTGGAGGAGACAGTATATGCACAGGTGGCATTGCTTTTTCAGATTCTTCTCCGTAGCGATTGCACCATCTTGTGCTCCCACCAGTCATACACGGGGGCCCCATTTCTCCACAGCGTCACCATTTGAGTGTGGTCAAACTTTTCCTTTTCATTAGCTTGATAGATGAGAAATGCTGTCTTTGCAAATTTTAATTTTTATTTCTCTCAGGATTGAAGGTGAGCATCCTTTAATGCATTTAAAGACCATTTGTGTATCTTTTTTTTTTTTTTAAAGATTTTATTTATTTATTTGACAGAGAGAGATCACAAGTAGGCAGAGAGGCAGGCAGAGAGAGAGGAGGAAGCAGGCTCCCCGCCGAGCAGAGAGCCCAATGCGGGACTCGATCCCAGGACCCTGAGATCACGACCTGAGCCGAAGGCAGCGGCTTAACCCACTGAGCCACCCAGGCGCCCCCCATTTGTGTATCTTTTTTGTGAACTTAGAACCACTGCCTTTGACAGTTGTGCAACGTGGCCGACTTTCACTTTTTCTGTTTCTTTGTCTGTGCGTAGCCGCTGTTACAGATGTCTGCGTGCCTCTGTGAGTGCGTGTATGCGTGTGTATATGATGTGTTTATTGTTGTGGTTCTGTGCAATCCAACCTTTATATTATGTGCCCATGCTTAAAACTTGATCATTATGTTATCTTATATTCAGTTCATCAAGGAAGATTCCCCCTCCCTTTTTTCCTCCTCCTCCCACTCTCCCTTTATAATCTTGAGGAAAAAAATACAGAAAAATACATAAAGTTACGTAGAATCACTCATGTTGTATTTATGGCCATTTTCCCTTCAAAATAGAATATAAAATAAAACAGACTTTCTCTTTACTCACCGTCCTTGATCCTGTGCTTCCTTTTGTCCCATTGGCAGCTAGTCTCATGAGTTTGTTACACTTCATTTAAAAAAAAAAAATATATATATATATATATATATATATATGTTTGTAATATAATAAGTAACATTACCTGGAAATAGTATCTTCACAATAATAAAATATAACACATATATATGTGTGTGGGTATGTCTGTGTCTTAAATAATCTATAGTATTACTGTGTGTGTGCTTAAATTTTCATAAATGGTACATCCTGAGCATATCATTCTATGCTGTGCTTCTTTCATGCACGATTATGTTTTTGAGCTCCATCTGTGTGGCTGTGTATTAATGTCGTTCATACCTGAAATATCTTTCTTCGTGTTATGGCGTTAAGTAAAGGCTAGAAATGGGAAGCCCAGATGTTCAAGTAGAGTCAGATATAGTTGACCCGAAGGTGAGGGTGACCGGAAGGACCCTCTTTACCCACTGGAGAAGGTTTTCACCAATAATTAGAAGTCGGTATTGTCAGGAACATTTTGGGATGGTTTTTTCTTATTTTCTTTAGTCTCCATGTTCTTTTTTACTTGGTAGAAATGTGTTTATATTTTCCAGAGGCTTCATCAATAATCTGCAGGATCAGACTAAAAGCTCATATAGGTCAATGGTTATCATTTTGGAAGTGCCTGGCCCCTTGGTAATAATGAGTGTCCTTGTGATGTAGTCATTTGTTCAGAAAACTGAATGGAAATCACAGTCTGCCTAGGCTAACCAAAATACCAAGTTTTATTTATTTAAGGTTTCTTTTAAGATTTTATTTATTTATTTGGCGGAGAGACAGTGAGAGAGGGAACACAAGCAGGGAGAGCAGTAGAGGGAGAAGGAGGCTTCCCACTGAGCAGAGACCCCCCAATGCGGGGCTCAATCCCAGAACCATGGGACCATGACCCGACCTAAAGGTAGACACTTAACGACTGAGCTACCCAGGTGCCCCTAAAATACCAAGTTTTAGAAACTTTTGATCAATGTTTTGTCACCTCAGTGGGAAAACATTTTAGCTATCTTGTGCTGGAAACTGTCAGTTGTCTGTGTTTTTAAGGTACGATTAAAGTCTATGATTATTTAGGGTATGATTTAAGGTATTATATACGGTATCTTAAGTGTACAGTGACATGAATTTTGACAAATGTATTTATTTATGTAACCAACACCGTAGTGAGAATATTTTCATTACCCTAGAAGATTCCTTTGTTCCCCTTTCTAATTTCCCCCCTTCTAAGTAGCTACCACTATTCTCTAACCCTATAGACTAGTTTTGCTTATTCTGCAAGTTCACTGACAAATGAAGTCATACAGTACGTATTCATTTGTGCCTGTCTCCTTTCTCTCTCTCTCTCTTTTTAAAGATATTATTTTTAAGTAATCTTTATACCCAGTGTGGGCCTTGAACTCGCAACCCCAAGACCAAGAGCCACATGCTTCCCTGACTGTGCCAGTCACCCACCCTTGGCTTCTTTCTCTTAATGTAATGTTTTTTGAGATTTATCCCTGTAATTGTGTGTTTTAGTGTCTTTTTTTTTCTTTAATTGCTGTGTAATGTTTTATGGTGTGAGTATGTAACTATTTATCCATTTTGGTTGAGTTTCCAGGATTTTTCTATTCCACATAAAGCTGCCATGAATATTCTCATACCAGTCCTTGGGTAGCTAGACAGTTTCATTGTGTGTGTGGGGGACAAAATACTTACAGTGGTTTTATTGGATTAGAAGATAGATTGATGTTTAATATATGTGTCTCTATTAATTACTGATGATAAAAATTATTATCTCTTAATATATGCAATTTGATAGATTAGACTTCCAAAATAGAAGTTGTAGAAGGGAAAGGAGCCAAGAAACAAAGCCCTTTGGTGTTGAAATGGTTGACCGTGCGGTTTTCACTCACCACATTTATTACAGGAAAAGTATCAACTGGCTTCTTGGGTGTGTTTCAAGGTTTAGGCGGAATCTGATACCGAATATGACATCCATTTATACTAGTATGGCTCTTTATTGGTTTTTGTTTTCCCCCTAATGGACTCTTGTAGAAGAAATGGCGCCGTCACCCACATCAAGATTCAGAACACTGGTGATTACTATGACCTGTATGGAGGAGAGAAGTTTGCCACTTTGGCTGAGTTGGTCCAGTATTATATGGAACATCACGGGCAATTAAAAGAGAAGAATGGAGATGTTATTGAGCTTAAATATCCTCTGAACTGTGCAGATCCTACCTCTGAAAGGTCAGTGACTGTGGTGCATCTCTTTGATGCTGTAGGTGTTGTACGAATGCATCGTGGGGCCTTGGCTTTATCTGTTTCCCAGGCGGTCATCTTTGTAACTAAAGTTGTTTTACTGAAGCAAGAATCACAGGATCAGATTATTTTCTGAGCGCCCCTTTCTGTAAAAGCTTCAATCAGTGTTCCTTACACTTAGTTTCGCAGGGCTCTCAGACAATTCCTGTATATACTTGGTGCGTGCAGTCATTTTAAGATGACTGAACTTGAGCTGATCATCTCTGAAAGCTCCAAGAGCAAAACAGCTGCTAAGGGAGGCGCCAAAACAGCCACAGTGCCTGTGCTCGCTCCTGACCAGCTATGCAGCGGTGCCACCAACAGATGTCAGCTTAAGCTCAGCAGCTGAAAAGCGGAGCTCAGAGGGTTTTTCACCAGTTCTGTTCTGTTGTGTCCACAAATGTGGGAGAATGACCTTGCCTAGAGGGAGCTAAATGATTTCAGAGGGCTTCTTCCCCTTGTGTAGGAACGAAGCTGATGAAAACCAGGACTTGACTTATTTTTATTGATTTTATTGGTTTTCAACATTTCCAGTCTCCTGTCTGACTCAGGACACATTCAGGGTCTCTTTGTTAGGTTTGTGTATTTTATATCTCCACACAGCTTTTTTCACCTTGCCCCTTGATGTCAGTTCTGTTTTAGGCGGATCTTTTGTTTCCCCAGATACCACTGCAGCTTCAAGCAAAAGGCTGTTGGCCAACTCAGTTTATTTCTAAATTTTACTCTGTTCAGTTGAGTGTGGATGAAAAATAACTCAAAGTATATTCCGCTAGCAATGAGCCATTAGTGCTGTCCGCCATGATCATGTTTGCTTTCTCACCAAGGTCCTGGGGGGAAAAGCCACATTAGTCATATAACTATGTTAAGATTTTTTAAAAAGTTGGTCTTTGTTTATTTATTTAATCTCTACCCCTCTCTCCCCAGCATGGGGCTTGAACGCATGACCTCAGGCTCTTCCAACTGAGCCAGCCAGGTGCCCCTCTAAAATGTTTTTTATAGTACCTTTTTTTTTTTTTAAGATTTTATTTATTTGACAGGGAAAGAGAGACAGTGAGAGAGGGAATACAAGAGGGGAAGTGGGAGAGGGAGAAAGGGTGCTTCCCACTGAGCAGGGAGCCTGATGTGGGGCTCCATCCCAGGATGCTGGGATCATGATCTGAGCCTAAGGCAGAACCTTAGCCACCCAGGCACCCCAAAATGTTTTTTTTTTTAATACTTTATTTATTTATTTGACAGAGAGAGATCACAAGTAGGCAGAGAGGCAGGCAGAGAGAGAGAGGGGGAAGCAGGCTCCCTGCTGAGCAGAGAGCCTGATGCGGGGTTTGATCCCAGGACCCTGAGATCATGACCTGAGCTGAAGGCAGAGGCTTAACCCACTGAGCCACCCAGGCGCCCCCCCAGAATGTTTTTTATAGTACCTTAGAGTAATGTCATCTCAGAGTCTGTCCTCATGGCCCACATCAGGACTCTGGAGTACTGGGTAAAAGTGCTGATTGCTGGGCTCCTTTCAAACTAATGTATTGCTGTCCCTGGTTAGGAGGCATGGGAATTCACATTTTTAGCAAACTCCCTCACCCTTTCTCTAGATGTTACATGCTTTTAGAGCTTGGAATGATAACCTAGTATATAGTCCAAAGATACTGACAGCAACCTTCGAGGCTATTGAAATATTGGTTGGAAATGTTAAGAAATTTGGAATGCTTAAATTAATTTATAGTGAAAATCCTTTTTTATGTAGTATTCACATACTAAAGCAAGGGCAAACATTCAAATGATTTTTTTGTCTCTATCATGACTTTCTATTTTAATTTTTTTAAAAGATTTTATTTATTTACTTGAGAGAATGAGAGCATGAGAGAGGGTGGGGGGTTGGGGGAGTGGGGAGGGGCAGAATCAGACCCCCCACTGAGCAGGGAGCCCAGTGTGGGGCCCAATCCCGGGATCCCCAGATCATGACCCGAGCTGAGGGTAGATGCTTAACTGACGGAGCCACCCAGGCGCCCCCATTTTAAGTTCTTTAAATGGCTGTGATTAAATAGTTGGTCCTTTTGGAGTAGGGCATGGAGAAAACACAAAGTACATTTTTGAAAAAAGATTTTATTTATGTGACACAGAGAGAGAGATCAGAAATAGGCAGAGAAGCAGGTGTGGGGGGTGAGAAGCAGGCTCCCCGCTGAGCTCGATCCCAGGACAGTAAGACCATGACCTGAGCCTAAGGCAGAGGTTCAACCTTCTGAGCCACCCAGGCACCCCACAAGGTACATTTTTTTAAAAAATGGGAGATTTAAGAGAAAATAGGAAAGATTTGAGGGCATTTGTTTACAAGTGACTGTGGGATCATTTGAAGTGTAATGGTTATTCATAACATCTTTCTCATTTTTCCTGCCTGCTTGGGATGCAGATTGTCCTGCATGGGATTGGCCAGTGTCTTGGAGGAATGGATCATGTTTTTTAATTGTGTTTAGGAAAGCTGGCTATATATGTGAGTGAATACTGTGAACCCGTGGCACAACTCAATTGATTTTCATTTAAAAAAATTTAGGTGGTTTCATGGACACCTCTCTGGGAAAGAAGCAGAGAAATTACTAACGGAGAAAGGAAAACACGGTAGCTTTCTGGTACGAGAGAGCCAGAGTCACCCCGGAGATTTTGTTCTTTCTGTCCGAACTGGTGACGACAAAGGAGAGAGCAATGATGGCAAGTCGAAAGTGACCCACGTCATGATCCGCTGTCAGGTAAAGTCCCGCTTGAACCACAGCTCTGGCAAAATGTTCTCTTTGGGTAATTCTTCTGCTGGAGGAAGACAGACATCACTTCCGAAGTCAGATTTTCTGAGCTCAGGCACAGGCTTATATGCTTTCAGAACATTATTTATTACAATTGTTTCATCATTTCAGAACTTTATTAAATTACCTCTTTCCAGTCTATCGCTGGCAGATTAAATCATGCCTCAGAGCATCATCTTTTATCCTGTGCCACCTGATCTGTTTTGGCTGGAGTCGGCCTCAGTCTCCCTGTTTCTGAAGTGATGGCCTCGGCTCCTCTTTAGGGTTGTCACAGTCTGGCCTGATACTGTATTTGCCTTCTTTTTGGAATTCGTGCATCAAGGCTAGAAGAATTGAACTCTTTCTCTCTCTCTTTTCTTTCTTCCTACCTTCCTTTCTTTCCTTTCCTTCCTTTTTCCTTCCTTAGATTTTATTTTTGAGTAATCTTTACACATAATGTGGGGCTCAGTCCCATGGTGAAGAGTCATATGCTCCACCAACTGAACCAGCCAGGCGCCCCTGAACTCTATATTTCTTGTTTTTCTTTTTTTTTTTTTTTTTAAGATTTTACTTATTTATTTGTCGGAGAAAGAGCACGAGAGAAAAGCATACAGGCCGGGGGAGCAGCAGGCAGAGGGAGAATCAGCCTCCCTGCTGAGCAGGGAGCCCAATGCCGGACTTGGTCCCAGGACCCTGAAATCATGACCTAAGCCAAACACAGGCACCTAACTGACTGAACCACCCAGGCATCCCTCACTATTTCTTGTTTTTAATGTGGTTGCAGGACTAAGGGCTAAGAAAGTTAATTCTTGGTCAACTGTGTCAAACTTTCCTTAAAAGAAACTATTTATTTATTGCTTCGGTTTTTAAATTAAATTAAATATATATTAAAAAAACCCAGCTTTATTGAGGTATGATTCACAGACCATTCAATTCACCCTTTTAGAGTGGACAGGTTTTTGGTATATGCACATATCCAACTACCGACACTAATTCCAGAACATTTTCAGCACCCCAAAAAGAAACCCTGTGTCTATTACCAATCACTCCTCATTATTTCCCCTCCTTTCAGCTCTCAGCATCCCCTAATCTACTTTCTATTTTTATGGATTTGCCACTTTTGGATGTTTTATATAGATGAAATCATGTAATATGTGGTTTTGCCTCTGGTTTCTTTTACTTTGGATAACGTCTTCAAGGTTTATCCATATTGTAGTGTGTGTCAACCAGCTCTTTATTGTCAAAACATTCCATTGTATGGCTAGAGTACATTTTGTTTATCCATTAAAAAATTTATGGGCTTTTGGCTATTATGAATGCTGCTATGAACATTTGTGTACAGATTTTTGTGATACTCGATTTGGTGAGACAACATCCTCATATTTTCTTTTAATTTATAAAGTACAGTTTCCTTTAGTTCTTTGAACATATTTATACTAGCTGATTTCAAGTTTTTTTTTTTTTTTTTTTTTTAAAGATTTTATTTATTTATCAGAGAGAGAGTGGGAGAGAGCGAGCACAGGCAGACAGAATGGCAGGCAGAGGCAGAGGGAGAAGCAGGTTCCCCGCTGAGCAAGGAGCCCGATGCGGGACTCGATCCCAGGACGCTGGGATCATGACCTGAGCCGAAGGCAGCTGCCTAACCAACTGAGCCACCCAGGCGTCCCTAATTTCAAGTTTTTATCTGGGCTTTCTCAAGGACAGTTTCTATTGAGTGCTCCACACCCTCCCCCCCCGCCATGTTGGTCCATACTTTCCTGTTTCTTTGCATTTTTCCCAAATTTTTTTGGTTGGAAACTAGACATTCTAAGTAACATAATGTGGTGATTCTGAAAATCAGATGCCATCTTTTCCAGGGTTTGTTGTTGCTTCTTTTTATTGTTTCTGTAGTTATTGTTGCTCTTTCTGTGTTTTGTGATTTTCCTTTATTCTTTGCTATGTGAGCTACTGAAGTCTTTGCTTTGTTAACTTAGTGGTCAGTTAATGATTGAACAGAGATCTCCTTAAATGCCGTGAACCATTAAGTCTCCCAGCCTTTGCCACAGGGGCTGTGTGTGTGTGTGTGTGTGTGTTGGGGTACAGTTTCAATGTTCTGGCAGATTACAACTCTGCCTTAGCCTTCACTTTCTGTTTGTACAGAGCCTCAAGGTCAGCTAGAGGGGAAGATTAGGGTTTCTTTGGATCTTTCCTGAACTTCACACAGCCCTGCACATACACATAGCCTCCTAGCTTCTTAAGAATATGTTAGAGTTTTTTTTTTTTTTTTTTTTTTTTTAAAGATTCATTTATTTATTTGACAGACAGAGATCACAAGTAGGCAGAGAAGCAGACAGAGAGAGAGGAGGAAGCAGGCTCCCCGCCCAGCAGAGAGCCCGATGCGGGGCTCGATCCCAGGACCCTGGGACCATGACCTGAGCCGAAAGCAGAGGCTTTAACCCACTGAGCCACCCAGGCGCCCCTAGAGTTTTTTTTTTAACTGTTAAATTCCAGTTAGTTAACATACAGTGTAATATTAGTTTCGGTGTACGGTATTGTGATTCAGCTTGTCCCTTCAAAAGCCAGTGCCCATCACAAGTGCATCCTTTTTTTTTTTTTTTTTAAAGATTTTATTTATTTATTTGACAGAGAGAAATCACAAGTAGATGGAGAGGCAGGCAGAGAGAAAGAGAGGGAAGCAGGCTCCCCGCTGAGCAGAGAGCCCGATGCGGGACTCGATCCCAGGACCCTGAGATCATGACCCGAGCCGAAGGCAGTGGCTTAACCCACTGAGCCACCCAGGTGCCCCACAAGTGCATCCTTAATCCCGTCACCTATTTCCCCCATCTTCCCACCTGCCTCCTCTCTGGTAACCATCAGTTTGTTCTTTGTAATTAAGAGTCTGTTTCTTGGTTTGTCTATGTCAGAGGTTTTCCACGCCCTCCATGGACATTGCTTAGATTTTCCTTTTTTCATTTTGGTCACTGTTTTATTTGGCTTAACTGGAATTGCCAGTGCAGGCTGCTGTGGTATTAAACGGTTGCTGCTGATTGTTTTGGGCAGATCCCCTGAAGACAGGGCTCTGAGTCAGGTCAAATAAACATAGGCTCTGAAAACAGGGTTTTTCCAGGGAGATGCTAAATAGGCCCAATACAGGTATATCTCAGAGATATTATGGATTCGATTCCAGACCATTGCGGTAAAATGAATGTTGCAGTAAAGCAAGTCAAATTAATTTTTTGGTTTACTGGTGCATATAGAAGTTATGTTTATGCTGTACTGTACTGTAGTTTATTGAGTGTGCAGAAGCATTGTACCTGAAAAACAATAGACAGTATACTTTTCTTTTGGACAACATACCTTAATTAAAAAATACTTTATTGCTAAAAAGTGCTAACAACCATCATCTGAGCTTTCAGCAAGTCATAATCACTGATCACAGATCACCATAACAAACAAATATAATAATAACGAAAAAGTTTGAAATACTGAAAGAATTACCAAAATGCGACACAGAGACACAGAGTGAGGAAATACCGTCAGGAAAATGGCTGTCAATAGACTTGCTTGATGCAGGGTTGCCACAAACCTTTAATTTGTAAAAAATATTTATTTGTAAAGTGCAATAAAACGAGGTTTGCCTGTAGGGATTATTCTCTGGGGATCAGTCTCTTGAAAGAGGTCCAGATTCATTCTTTTCCCCTCCAGCTGTGCGAGGTCTCTGGCTTTCGCAGCTACTGTGATTATGAGGCTGTTGGTTTTCAAGGCTGTAGAAGAGCTAGAGAGAGATACATGGCAAGTTAAAATGTCATCGTTTGCTCCTTACCAAGATGCAATCATTTTTTTTGAATAAATGGTCCTTGGAGTGTTGCAAGTTCTTGGTTAGTTTCCAGAGTTCTGAAAAATTTCATGACAATTTTTACTAGTTTTTTTTTTTTTTAAAGAATTTTTATATGTTTATTTGTCAGAGAGAGAGAGCACACAAGTGGGGGAGTGACAGAGGGAGAGGGAGAAGCAGACTCCCTGCTGAGCAGGGAGTCTGATGTGGGACCTGATCCCAGGACCCTGGGATCATGACTTGAGCCAAAGGGAGATGCTTAACTGACTGAGCCATCCAAGTGTCCCTTTACTAGTGTTTTTGTTGCTTTTATTGAAGAAAGGATTTTCAGAGGTCTTTCCTTTGTCATTTGGAAAGTGCTAATTCCCTACTCTATTTTTTAAAATTTTTTTAAAAGATTTTTAAAAAATATATTTATTTGAGAGAGATAGATCACAAGTAGGCAGACAGGCAGGCAGAGAGAGGGGGAAGCAGGCTCCCTGCTGAGCAGAGAGCCTGATGCAGGACTCCATCCCAAGACCCTGAGATCATGACCTGAGCTGAAGGCAGAGGCTTTAATCCACTGAGCCACCCAGGCGCCCCCACAATTTTATTTTTATTTTTATTTTTTTTAAGACTTTATTTATTTATTTGACAGAGAGCGAGAGAGACATCACAAGCAGGCAGAGAGGCAAGCAGAGAGAGAGGGGGATGGAGACTCCCTGCTGGGCAGAGAGCCCGATGTGGGGCTCCATCCCAGGGCCCTGAGATCATAACCTGAGCCGAAGGCAGTGGCTTAACCCACTGAGCCACCCGGCGCCCCCACAATTTTATTTTTAAATAAAAGATCATACCCAAATATCTTCTTATATAATTTCTAGGGTATCGTATTTTCTTAATAATAATAAAATCTTTTCCTTTTGCTTCCCTTAAATAGCCCATTTTGATCTTTTTGTCAGAAAAAATTTCCTGGCCTCTGTTTATAACTTCCCTTTTAAATTTTCATTGGAAGAAGAAAGTAAAGACATGTATGTTGGCTTTTAGTGCTGCCTGCCCAGCCTTGGAGTTTGTTGTGTTTCAGAGAGAAGTCGTTATGTACCTTTTCTTCAGCAGCCTACTGTATAGTTTCTTAGCCTATATATGTAAATAAATAGTAAAGAATACTGTTTCTCCTTTCTTTTAACTTCTTAATTAACTTAGGAAGGGGACAATTTTTTGCATGCTAGTTGCTGAGCGATACTTAGAGCTGCTCACACCTCCCGGTCAGCTCTTTGACTCTGGCTCGGTCTCTCCAGTTCCATTATCCTTGCTTCCTCTCCTTTGTACTCCTCCAGCTGTTTGATCTTGGGGGGCGGGGGGAGAGTCAGTCTCTGTACTTCAGTTGGGAAAAGCAGTAATTTAGCACAAAGGTAATAAGCAGGATTTTTTTCTTGTCTTGAAAGGAACTGAAATACGATGTTGGTGGAGGAGAACGGTTTGACTCTTTGACAGATCTTGTGGAGCATTACAAGAAGAATCCCATGGTGGAAACACTGGGCACAGTACTACAACTCAAGCAGGTGAGCATATGGAAATCTAAAGCCCCATCTCCTTGTAAAGTTACAAAAAATCCCAACATGGAATATTTCAAATAGAGAGTAGTAAAGTAATCTCATGGATCTCCCCACACTCATCACCCAGCTTCAACTGTGATCAGCTAACGAAGGCTTGTTTCATTGTTCCTGTGCTCACTGCCCTCCTCCTGTGGCATTTGGAAGCAAATTCTAGATATTACATCATTTCCGTGATTATCTCCAGGTGTATCTCTAAAAGGCCTCATAGAGTTTTTAAAGCAAGCTTTTACCAAGTTTGCATCTAGATCAACCTTTGGTTACCTTTGGGTTATTATACTTAACTCACTTTGGAGTAATTGCTATCTTTTTTTTTTTTTTTTTTTTTTTTTTTAAAGATTTTATTTATTATTTGACAGAGAGAAATCACAAGTAGTCGGAGAGGCAGGCAGAGAGAGAGAGGGAAGCAGGCTCCCTGCTGAGCAGAGAGCCCGATGCGGGACTCGATCCCAGGACCCTGAGATCATGACCTGAGCCGAAGGCAGCGGCTTAACCCACTGAGCCACCCAGGTGCCCCAGGAGTAATTGCTATCTTGAAGTTTACCTAGTGGCAGATTATATCATCGCTCTAAGTAATATTGTAGTCTATTTATAAAGAAAAATAGTTTCGAATATTAGCAGAGTAAAGTGTGTGTGGAGATTGAAGAAAGACATATTTCCTCACAAAACAGAAAAGAAAGTGAAACTATTTGAAAACTTTTATTGTGAATTACTGTGTCCTTTGAATTTCCTGTCCTTGCCTTACAAATGATCAACATGAAACTCTTTTTTTTTTTTTGCATTAACACTTCTTTTTTTAATACTTTCTTCATTTCACACCAACTGCTGAATTTGATTAGCCCCTCAACACAACACGTATCAATGCTGCTGAAATAGAAAGCCGGGTTCGAGAGCTAAGCAAATTAGCTGAGACCACAGATAAAGTCAAACAAGGCTTTTGGGAAGAATTTGAGGTAAGTTATTAAAAATATTTTTTTTTACATGAGTTATTAAATCCTATTTTTAATGAGAGAGAAGTTGGCCCTGTATTTGGAATTGGATCTAAAAGACCTGAATCTGTGTTCTTTCTTAATTCAGCCATTGATTGACATGGAACAAGTTGCTGAGGGGGCTTCTTTGAAATAGAAGGGCATTGTGTTCTGGGAGAAGGGAGTTGGCAGTTAATATTAAATGAATGAGCCAATAGCTCCATTTGCCTCTTTTGGTTTGGACTGCTGGCAAACACCCAGAAAAACAAAAGGATCTAATTCCTTTGGAAGATTTCCAGCATGGGCTGGCTTTTTTAGAAAGAATCTATAGCCTTATTGCAGTGAACAAGTAAAAGTGAAATACCTCATGGCAGTTTTAATTTGGGAGTTGATATTTATAACTTTGGGAAGTTAAGTGAACTGATTTTTTTCTTGAAACCAACTTGGGTAGGAGAATGTGTCCAGAGGGAATGTGCTGTGTTCCTGTTCCATTCTGGTATGTCACTTGCCAATTTGTATTGTAACGTCATTCTCTCTCTGCTCATCCACTGGACTGCAAACTTCCTCAAAAACAAGAGTTTTTTTTTTGAACTACCTTCATAGTTCCTTCTAGCATGTGGCACAGTGCCTAGTACATGGTAGAAATTCCATAAATAGTCGTTGAATGGGTGTTTATATTTAGCTAATATTTGTGTCAATTTATTATTACTCTTCTGTTTATGGGAAGAGTAGACTATGCCATACTTTCTATAGGACTTTAGACTTCATAAATATTTGTGGGATGAGTGAGTGAATTGGCCCACATGAAGTCTTTGAAACCACAGTAGGGCAGATCAACTTGTTGAGATAGACATCACTTCCGTTTTACAGAGGAGGAGCTGTTAAGTAAATTGTCCAGGGTCTACACCACAAATACCGATTGTACTGCGGCATTGAGGTTGAGTGCACAATAGAACGGACCTAGTCCTCGCTCCACGTTGCTGAGCAGGAACTTGAGCTCAGGTTTATTCCTTTACCCCAGGCATGGGGTTAATCAAACCGAGGACATTGTGGCAAACAAGACAGACAGGGTTTCTGTCTTTAAGGAGCTTCCCTCTCTAGTTGAGAAGGGAAGACAGTGAGAGGGAGGGCATCACCAAGAAAGTGATGATCAACATAGTGAGTCAGGATTTTTAAACCTCAAGCTCAGTGCTCTTTTCATTCTGTCCCACCAGCGGAGAAAATAAAGGGCAGCATTTCTATTCTTTTTTTTTTTTTAAAATTACATTCACTTTATTTCATTCATTTCATGTAGTCTTCATAAAGCCTTATGAGGTACGATGGATAAGTACAGAAATTTTACAAACCTTACATTAAAATTTGAATGGAGAGGGGCGCCTGGGTGGCTCAGTGAGTTAAGGCCTCTGCCTTCAGCTCAGGTCATGATCCCAGGGTCCTGGGATCGAGCCCCTCATCGGGCTCTCTGCTGTGCAGCGGGAGCCTGCTTCCTCCCTCTCTCTCTCTCTGCTTGCTTCTCTGCCTACTTGCGATTTCTCTCTGTCAAATAAATAAAATCTTTAAAAAAAAAAAGATTTGAATGGAGAAGCTATTTTTCAAAACTTTTTATTACACAAAATTTCAAATATGTACAAAAGCGGAGAGAAGGGCATAATCCTAAAAATGTGTCTGTCACTGAGCATTAACAATAGTTGATATATGGCCAGTCAAAATTTTATTTATATATGTACTTATTTATTTAAAATATTTTATTTATTTGTTAGAGCACAAGCAGGGGGAGCACCAGGCGGAGGGAGAAACAGGCTTCTCGCTGAGCAAGGAGCCCGATGTAGGAATACATCCCAGGACCCTGGGATCATGACCTGAAGCCAAAGGCAGACGCTTAACTGACTGAGCCACCAGGTGGCCAGTCTTTAATTACTCCTCATTGATTCCCTGAGCCTTGGCTTATCTTTTTTTTTTTTTTTAAGATTTTATTTATTCATTTTTAGAGAGAGAGAGCACAAGCGAGAGCTGGGGTAGGGGCAAAGAGAGAGGGAGAGAGAGAATCTCAAGCAGATTGCTCACTGAGTATAGAGCCCTACATGGGGCCTGATCCCACAACCTTGAGATCATGACCTGAGCCAAAACGAGGAGTTGGATGTTCAGCTGACTGAGCCACCCAGATGCCCCAGCCTTGGCTAATTTATTTATTTATTTTTAAAGATTTTATGTATTTATTTGACACAGAGACACAGTGAGAGAGGGAACAGAAGCAGGGGGAGTGGGAGAGGGAGAAGCAGGCTTTCCACTGAGCAGGGAGCCCGATATGGGGCTTGATCCCAGGATCCTGGGATCATGACCTAAGCCAAAGGCAGACACTTAACAACTGAGCCACCCAGGTGCTCCATCCTTGGCTTATCTTGACGCCAATTCCATGTGTTTTTTCATCTATAACTATTTCGTTTCAAAAGATTTTAACCAGAATATCATTCTCACAACTATTAACAGTAATTCCTTAACATTAATGGATGTCATTCACTGTTCACATTTTCCTGATTGCCATGTGTGCACGTGCGCACATACACACAGTTTGTGTGAATCAAGAACTGCTTTATCCTGTTTAATTAAGAAAAAAATTTGAGGGGTGTCTGGGTGGCTCAGATGGTTAAGCGTCTGCATTTGGCTCAGGTCATGATCTCTAGGTCCTGGGATGGAGCCCCATGTCGGGCTCCCTTCCCAGTGGGGAGTCTGCTTCTCCCTCTCCCTCAGCCTCTCCCCCTGCTTGTGTGCTCTCTCTCCCTTTAAGGAATAAATAAAATCTTAAAAAAAATTTTTTTTAATATAATATATAAAACAGATTTATATAAAGAACCCTCTGTCATTATCAGCTTTGCCAAATATTATTATTTTATTAATAAATACTCTGTTTATGGAATTCTTAAAAATTAATCAAAATACTGTTATACATCTAGAAAAAGTAAAAGCTCACATACTAGTATATCATGCTAGTTGTTTTATAATTTTAAAAAATTTGTTTGTTGGATTATGAGTCAGATAAGCTTCACACATCTTTCTCTCTTTAAAAAAAATTTTTTTTTGAAGATTTTATTTGTTTATTTGACAGACAGAAATCACAAGTAGGCAGAGAGGCAGGCAGAGAGAGAGAGAGAAGGGGAAGCAGGCTCCCTGTCAAGCAGAGAGCCCAATGTGGGGCTTGATCCCAGGACCCTGGGATCATGACCTGAGCTGAAGGCAGAGGCTTTAACCCCCTGAGCCACCCAGGCATCCCTAAATTTTTTTTTTTTTAAGATTTTATTTATTTATTTGGCACAGAGAGAGATGACAAGTAGGCAGAGAGGTAAGCGGAGAGAGCAAGGGAAGCAGGCTCCCTGCTGGGCCAGAGAGCCTGATGCGGGACTTGGTTCCAGGACCCTGAGATCATGACCTGAGCCGAAGGCAGAGGCTTAACCCACTGAGCCACCCGGGCGCCCCTCTCACATTTTTCTTTTTTAAAAGTCTTCTGTTTCTTATATTTTGGCTCCCTTCCCATCCTTTCTTCCCCCTTCCTTCTTCTCCCTCTCCCTCGTCTTTGTGTGTTCAGGCTGCCACAGGCCGGCTAGTTTATGGACAGTAATGTATTTCTCATGGTCCTGGAGGTCTGAGGTCAGGGTGGCAGCATGGTCAGGTGAGGGCCCTCTTCTGACTTCTTGTATGCTCACATGGCAGAAAGGATGAGGGAACTTTGTGGGGTCTGTTTCTCCCTCTCTTTTTCTATAGAAAGATTGCACGCACGCATGTGAGCAGGGAAGGAGGGCAGAGGGAAAGTAGCAGAGAGGGGGGAAGAGAGAGAATCCCATACTTAATCCTATAACCCTTAGATCATGACCTGAGCCAAAACCAGGAGACAGACACTCAACTGACGGAGCCACCCAGGTAACCTTGGGGGAGTCTCTTTTATAAGGATACCCCACCTCTTAATATTGTCACCTTTGGGGGCTAGAATTTCTTTCTTTCTTTCTTTTTTTTTAAAGATTATTTATTTATTTATTTGATAGAGATCACAAGTAGACAGAGAGGCAGGCAGAGAGAGGAGGAAGCAGGCTCCCCACTGAGCAGAGAGCCTGATGCGGGGCTCGATCCCAGGACCCTGAGATCATGACCTGAGCCGAAGGCAGAGCCTTAACCCACTGAGCCACCCAGGCGCCCCTGGGGGCTAGAATTTCATTCAACATGAATTCTGGGGGAACACAAACATTCAGACCATAGCACCCTCTTTATTGTTGTTGTTGTTAGAGAGAGCAGGTTTGTTGTCCTGGAAGTTCTTTATGGTCTGGATTTTGCTGAGTTGTGATTACTAAAAATGGTTTAATATTTTTTTCCATTAAAGAGCAACAAACCCAACACGTCTTAGGGTAGATCCTTCAGAGATGGATAGTCTCATTCCTAGGCCTTAAACTCCCTGGTAATAGTCTTCTCTGTGTGGTTGTAAACTAACGGGCTATATAATTAGGTTATGGGTTTCATTTTAGGTTTGCGTTTTAGAAATTTTATTCGTAAGTATATGAAATGTTGCCTTTGATCCTAAAGTCAAACCTAAAAAGTGTATTCAGAGAAATCTACCTGATACCCCGTGCTTTTCTCCCTTTATAGCCATTTTTCAAAAAAGTTGTAGTGTATCATTACATTTTAAAATACAAGCAAATATGTATATATTTCAATATCCCACTCTTTCACAGATAAACAGTAGCGTAACTTTACACGTTTTTTCCCCAGCCTTGCTGTATTCAACATCCTGGAGATCATCCACAGTATTATCTAGAGACAGTCTTCATTCAGTTTTACTGCATAGGACTCCATTATGTGGATGTACTATCGTTCTTTCTGCCTATTGATGGGCATTTGGATAATTTCAGTGTATCACAGAGAGGACACAAGGAGTGGTCTTGTGCATGCATCTTTTCCTATTTTTGCTGACTGTCGTTAATAGTAACATTTTTAAATGTTTCACTTTAAAAAACACAATGGTTGTTACTCATCATTAATTTTTATTATGTTATCATACACAATTTTGGTTAGTATATTTGAAGTCTGAAAAATAGCATTTTAATTAAAATTGAAAGATACCAAACCTTCTTGGTAAAGAAAAGAAATAGCAAGCTACTATTTGATCTAGATCCATGTTCATCTTACACATTCTTTTAAAATGGTAACCGAGATGATCATTTGTACACACTACTTTTCCTTTACAGTGACTATGAACTTTCAAAAAAATGACAGCAGTGAGGTGGGTGTCTATCGTAGTGGTGGGTTTTTGAACACTAAGTTCACTTGGGCAGTGCTTAGGGAAACAAAGTCAAATCATCCCAGAGAGCTTGTGGCAGTAGGGGTGTTTTCATGATCTTGTTGGTCGGATCAAGATGTGAACTCAGAACAACTCCTAGCCTGACTTTTCTGGCCTTGGAAAAAGAACGATTCTACATACTAACCTGATGATTTCACGCTGTGATATTTCAAATTCACATCTTCTTTTATACATCATTAACAACAAAGGGGAGATTGAGTTGGCTTTTGGGAGAAATGGAAAAAACAAGATCATGTCTGTTCTCTGTAGAGGTCAGTCTGCTGTGCTAAGTTGTTATTCACTGTATCAGAGTTACTAACGTTAACTCTGATAACAAAGCTAGATCTTTCTGGATCTCCTAGGTACCTCCTGCTCAAATCTAGTTAATTAAAAAAAAAAAAAAAATGCCCTTTGAGGTTGTGGCCAGGGGAATATGGCTAAGAACAGAACCAAATCATTATAGAAAAAATTACATTTGTGGTACTGGAGACGCACCATAAATCCTTTGAAACTGAAGTTTGATCCCAACAGCAAGGCAGGAAGACATTATTGTTTTGGCGATCATTCTTTAGTTGCTTCCTGGGAGGTGATAAATTTGGGGTCAGTTCCTTCTTACCATGTGTTTGATGGTCTTTAAAAGTGAACCAGAGCTCTAAATTGCAATGCCTTTCGTAACTTAACTCTGACAGCTGTGTTTTGTTTGTCTCTATGCCCGACTCTGTTATCCGTAAAACTCTGTGTGTCCTTTCAGGTATGTTACCCCAGAAGACACAAATTACGTCCACGTGGGACGCATCTTAAATAGAGTCTCTTGTGAAGCGCTTTGAGTCTTTTTTCTTTTGCTCCTAAAATAAATTCAGGTTGTTGATCTTCTAGGGTTATGTTGTAGCATGAAGACGTTGTGACTCCAAGTCTGATTTTTTCCTAGAGACTGCCCATTTTTGGTCTGTGTAAACATCTTGTGTCTCTGGTATATTTCTCCTTTTAAATTTTTTTTTTTTTTTTAAAGATTTTATTTATTTATTTGACAGAGAGAGATCACAAGTAGGCAGAGAGACAGGCAGAGAGAGAGAGGAGGAGGAAGCGGGCTTCCTGCTGAGCAGAGAGCCCGATGCGGGACTCGATCCCAGGACCCTGAGATCATGACCTGAGCCGAAGGCAGCGGCTTAACCCACTGAGCCACCCAGGCGCCCCTATATTTCTCCTTTTAAATGGGAAGAAGCGGATAACAGTTGTAGATTTGTTTGTAATGAAGTAAAGTTCTGCTGAAATGAGATACATAAGTGAAAAGGCAGGTTATGATCTTAGAATTCTGTGCCTGCGATGTGCCTTGTCTGAAACCTGAACTCAGCCCTTGTGCGTCTTAGTGATGTGCATACTGCGTGGCTGCATTTAGAGGGTCTTTGCACTCTCTTCCAAGTATTGTAATACTTAAAGTGTAAGGTCATTGGCTTTTACTTGGAGAAAGACCGAAAGTCTGTGCAGGGTTCTAAGCACAGGAAGGATGTGATCATGCTGGCTACCACATGGGACACCCTCTGTAAGGGGCAGACGGAAGCAGGGAGACCAGCAAAGAGGCAAATCACAGTAATCCAAGCAGGGAAGTGGCAGTGGTTTGATTCAGGGTAGCAGCAGCAGAGGTGGCTGGGTTCTCGAGACGTTTTGAAGGTAGAGTCGATGGATTGTGTGGTACAGCAGAGTTGGGGCCAGGATTTGATGAAAGTTTTTGGCTTGAGCCATTGGTAGGATGGAGTCAATTTACTGAGATATGGAGAGACTGGGAGAATGGGTTTGGGGGCAGGTGGTCAACTTTCATCTTGGACTTGTTTTTTTTTTTTTTTAAGATTTTATTTATTTATTTGACAGAGAGAGATCACAAGTAGGCATAGAGGCAGGCAGAGAGAGAGAGGAGGAAGCAGGCCCCCTGCTGAGCAGAGAGCCCGATGCGGGACTCGATCCCAGGACCCTGAGATCATGACCTGAGCCAAAGACAGTGGCTTAACCCACTGAGCCACTCAGGCGCCCTCATCTTGGACTTGTTAAAGTTTGAACTGCCTGTTAGACATCTGATGGGAGTAGGTTTGTTCCTGTGGTGTAAGGGATGGGCCTGTACTAGAATGTTCCTTTCTCACTTCACCTTACTACCACTCCTCAGTTCCCAGCCTCAGGGTCATTTTTTCAGGAAAACCTTCCTGGATCCCTATCCGCACACCTGGATCGGTTCTTATTACACGTGCACCTAGTAGCTGCCCTTTCCTTGTTAATCCTTGCTGTCCTTGGGCTTCACAGGCACTCTCTGTGGCTGTTGTTTTCATGCTTATCTCTTGTACCGTGAATTCACAGAAGCAGATGACGTTATTAGGTCTGTTGGAATAACAAGAGGTTTTGCTGAAATGAAACCATAAAGGTGAACAGAAAAAGAGAGAGAGTTAATCCTACTATTTAAGGTTTCCTGTGTGCGTATTATCCTAAGGAAAGAACCCAAAGCAGCCCGTGGGCTATACAAGGACAGGTAGTCCTGTCTTATTTCCTGCAGCCCCCAGGAGACACTACAGGAAAGCCTGGTGTATTGAGTGTTGAATAGGAGTTGTTTTTGGCGGGGGGGGGGGGGGGGGGGGGGGGGAGAGAAAGAGGTATTGTGTTCAGACTGTATATTCAACAGGGAACAGCTTTCTGATGCTTAAAAACTATGGGGGAATGTTCCAGGCTTTGCTTTGAGATGGGCCTCCTTTCTCCCATGCAGTTTTCTTGGGGAGGCCCTGCTTGAGGATTGTGAACACACATTTTAGTCTTCGAGATTACACACTTACATCTACACACTTGCCCAAGAAGATCTGATTCAGGGTAGCAGGAATGAATTTCAGAAAAATTTTAGCTTTGAACCTCCTGTTTCAGACTTAAAAAAACAGAAAAACCAAACCCACAACACACACCCATACAAACACCACACAACATCATATCAACTGGGGTTATTTTTTTCCCAGCGCCGTAAAGCTCGTTTTCCTTAGTAATTTGCTTTTTGTTTTTAAAGCCCGTCCTCCTCCTGTTACGCAAGCCTCTCTCTGTCATGGTCTGAAGCTGTTTTCAGTTTGTGGGCATTGCAGTCATTTCCCTGACAGCTATACAGATGTCCTGGATCCTGCCAGCTTCTCTGCCAACCGACGTGTCTCCAGGAGGGGCTAATGCCTGTCTTCAAACCCACAGTCCAGTTTGATTTCCTTAAAGTGATTACATCCTGCTCAGGGGAGCTATAAATTCTACTTGGAGACGCTTCGGTTTTATGGAAACAAGACTTTAACTGCACCCCAACGCTGTGTCTAGAATCATAATTCTGGCTGGCGATCTCCAGCAGAAATCTTCCTTCCCCTTGGTGGCCGAGCCCCACTGCCCCTGAACAGCACCCCCCCGCCAGGGCTCCAGCCTTGTGCTGAAGAAGGTGCCAGGATGGCAGGCTGGAGCCGGAGCCAGGATTGTCCACGTCGGCCTGCGCTTCCAGTTGCTTCATAGGAGACCTGCTGCCTTCCTGTGGGCAGAGTACTGCCGCGGTTCGAGGCTTTATTCTGCAAGCTAAACGCTCCGTACTTCAGAAATTCTTTTGTTTCCTTTGGACTCTTTCTCTTTCGGTGCCTCTCTCTGTTCTGTTCTTTGCCCCTCCGGTGTCAGGTTTTTCTCTTTGGAGTTGGGTCATTTTGCTGGAGCTGCTTGACATCTTCCCGGAGCACAGGAACTGCAGGTGCTTTCGGGGGCTTCCCCATCTCTGCCTCACGTTTCCCTTTTGCCCTTAAACAACCTTGCTTCTTTCCACTGCAGCCATCGTCCTCTGTCTTCTGCATCGGGGTGCCCAGTGCTGCGGCCTCCATTTCTTCTGAGCTCCTGCCCGTCTCACCTTGGGATGTGACTTCTTCCAACGTACCGAGCGAACACTGGTGACAGACCGCAGTGGCTTTCTTAATGTGTCATAAATAGTCTTCGCTTTAGCCTCTCTTTCCCGGTGCTGTTTTGGAGACCACTGTCCAGCTCCGCATTCCCACCGTGTGCTTTTCTTGGTTTCTGTGACCTGTGGCAGCATGCACCTGGTTTCTGCCTCCTTCCCCTCCTGTGCCTCTTGCTGTTTGCTGCTTGTTCTCCTGACCGGCTAACTCTGCTGGTTCTCGAACACACGAGGTCTGGGCCCTCTGTTCATCTTGCTTGAAATTCGCTCTCTGCTGGGGGGGCACATGCATTCTCAACCTATGCTGGTTACCTCAAAGTTTATCGTGCTTCTGAGCTCTGGTTTTGCCTTTTAAATCATGCCTTCGACATTTCTTGGCTGTCCTGTGTCTTCAAATTAGAGCATTCAAAATAGGAGTCAAGCAGACTCCTATAACCGAATAACCGAAATACAAACCGAATAGCCCCCTTTATTTCACTGTCTCTGGTGCTCAAGCTCTTTACCCTGTGGCTCCGTGGGCCGGAAGGAAGAGCCTCTCATTGTTCCTCTTTGTCCCCTTCTCCCATACGTTGCCACTCACCAAGTGCTGTTGAACCTTCTTTCCTAACATCTCTCTGCTCTTAGAGGTTGGAAGGAAACTAGCATTTATTGTCTACTTGGTGCTGCGTATTGGGCTAGGAAAGGCACCTCATTGCATCCGTGGGCACATTGACGGAGCAAGGCGCCTGCTCAGGGCTGCTCAGGGAGGCTGTGGCAGAGGGGTCTTGCCTGACACCGGGGGTGCAGACTCTCATCACCCCGGAAGACACAAGCTGTTCTTTCCCCCGTGTCTGACCTTCATTCACCCTTCATGCGAATCTGCATTCAGCATTTCTCCTGTCCCTCTTTGCTCAGAAACCATTAGCGGGTCCCCCTTTCCCCCTTTTGCATTTTGATGAAGAAACTAAAGCCCAAACAAAGTGAGAAACTTGTCCCCATGGGACAGACACATGGTTGACGGTGCACTTCCACGTAGACTTGACTCCAAGTCCATACTTCTTTTTTTTTTTTAATTTTTTTATTTTTTTTATTTTTTATTTTTTTTAAAGATTTTATTTATTTGTCAGAGAGAGAGAGGGAGAGAGAGCGAGCACAGGCAGACAGAATGGCAAGCAGAGGCAGAGGGAGAAGCAGGCTCCCTGCCAAGCAAGGAGCCTGATGTGGGAGTCGATCCCAGGACGTTGGGATCATGACCTGAGCCGAAGGCAGCTGCTCAACCAGCTGAGCCACCCAGGCGTCCCAGTCCATACTTCTTTTCAGTCAGCTGTTGAAGAGTCTTCTGCCTCATTGTCAAGTCCCACCATTGTTTTTCTGACTCTCTGCATCTAACCCCATTTGCCACCACTTTCTAACACACAGCTTCTAGACTCATTTGCCATTCTTCTTCACCTTTTTTTTTTTTTTAAGATTTTATTTATTTATTTGACAGACAGAGATCACAAGTAGACAGAGCAGAAGGCAGAGACAGAGAGAGAGACAGAGAGAGAGAGAAGAGGAAGCAGGCTCCCTGCTGAGCAGAGAGCCTGATGCGGGGCTTGATTCCAGGACCCTGGGATCATGACCTGAGCTGAAGGCAGAGGCTTTAACCCACTGAGCCACCCAGGCGCCCCCTCCTTCACCCTTTAGTAGCTCTGGCCTCTTGGCCACATTTGCTTGCCCTCTCTAACTTGCTGGGATGTCTTCCTTTCTTCCTTGGACCAGTCTCAATACTTCATCTGCTTCAGGCCTCAGCTCTTTCCAGAAACCTGCTTCACTTAGTTTTCATGGATCTCATTTGCTAAGTTCCACACCACATAATTAATTCCACACTTAATTATGGATTTGTCTTGACTGTTTGGTGCAGTTTCGTGTGTCAGAACCTGTTCTTCTACAGGGACCGTGCCTTTTAATTCATTTTTCTTCTGATTCTCCACCTTCTTGGTGGAAAGGAGACGGGGCTTATGATAGGCAGCTGGTTGGGGGCCAGATCTTGGGTTAGTTCTGTCTGTCATCTTCATAAGTGCTTGTCCATCATATGGGGCCTTCTCCGGTGACGGGAGTCTACAGCTGCCCCTTCGTTCCCAGCTGGTGCTGTGGACGTGTTGGGGACAAGCTGCCCCAAGTCCACTGCACAGAAGTGGTGACAGGCTGTGCAGCGTGGTGTCAGGAAGTGGGGGCTTTCACCCGCCCGTGGTGCCTGGTGACACTGCAGAGTTTGCAGTAGAGAGGATGGGCTGAGAAATTGCAGCGTTCCTCTGCATAGGGGACAGATGCCAAAAGAAAACAGAAGTTCATTCAGACTGGGTAGAAGGCCTGGTTTTGGATCCTGCCCAGGTGGTTACCGCTGTCTTAATAATTATTCACGGCGTCAGAGCCAGGGAGACCATCTGCCCGACAGCCTTTCTCAGCTCCCTCTCTGTCCTTCAGGAGGCCATGGCCAAGAGTGGGGTGTATGTGGGGGGAGAGCTAATAGGAGCTTTTACATTTTTATTTATTATTACTTTGTTTATAAAAACCCTTCCCGTATTATCGAAGTTTTCAAACACTCAAAAGTAGAGGAAATAGTGTGATGGACCTTCTTTTTCCCAACAACCAGCTTTGACACTTACCAACATTTTATTAATCTTCTTTTCTCCATCTCCACCCCTCCCCCACCTCATCCATCATATATACACCCTTGAGTTTTGTTTTTTAAATTTTTATTTAGTTTTAAAGATTTTATTTTATTTATTTGGCAGACAGAGATCACAAGTAGGCAGAGGCAAGTAGAGAGAGAGGGGGAAGCAGACTCCCCGCTGAGCAGAAAGCCTGATGCTTGGCTCCATCCGAGGACCCTGGGATCATGATGTGAGCCGAAGGCAGAGGCTTTAACCCACTGAGCCACCCAGGCGCCCCTCTAGTTTAGTTTCTAAAGCAAAGTAAATTGGGGCAGCTGGGTGGCTCAGTGGGTTAAGCCTCTGCCTTCGGCTCAGGTCTTGATCTCGGGGTCCTGGGATCGAGCCCTGCATTGGGCTCCCTGCTCTGTGGGGAGCCTGTTTCTCCTTCTCCTTCTGCTTCTGTCCCATTGCCAACCCCCCTGCCCCCGCCCCGGCGCTCATGTCACACTCATTCTCTTTCTTTCAAAATAAATAAATAAAATCTTTAAAAAAAATAGAAGCCGAGTAATTGTACAGTTTGGTCTGGTCTTAATGGTTAGTGGTGTTATTTTTTTGATTTGTCCCCACTGCTCAGAACAGTGCAGGCAGAATGATCATTGGGCTGTCGTAATGGTGCTTGGCAATTTGAGGCTCTGCCGTTTTGTTTGCTGTCTGTCTGTCTGTCTCTCCTTGATCCTGCTCCATTTGGATTCATGGCATTCTGGTCAAGAGTCAGGTCCAGTGGTTTCAATCAGGGCTCTGGAAGTCATGTGGGGGTCTCTTTTGGTCATTACAGTAAGTGGGGACTGCTGCTACTGGCATTTAGGCTGGCAGGGGCCCCAGGGAGTGGGAAGCAGGGGTGTTCATTCATCATAAATGTCAGGGGGATGTTTCTGCACCATGAGCACTTGTCCCATCCACTGTTGGTCATGCTCTTGGGCACTTCTTCTTTAAAAAAAATTTTTTTAAAAATAATTTTTAAAAATTTTATTCATTTATTTGATAGAGATCACAAGTAGGCAGAGACGCAGGCAGAGAGAGAGGAAGGGAAGCAGGCTCCCTGCTGAGCAGAGAGCCTGATGCGGGGCTCGATCCCAGGACCCTGGGATCATGACCTGAGCCAAAGGCAGAGGCTTTAACCCACTGAGCCACTCAGGTGCCCCAATATTTTATTTTTTAAGTAATCTCTGCATCCAAGGTGGGACTAGAACTCACGACCCTAAGATCAAGAGTCACATGTTCCACCAACTAAGCCAACCAGGCGCGCCAGCTCCCGGGCGCTTCAGAATGTACACTGTGGAGCAGGGGATCGGCTTTCTCTTAATGCCTTTTAAGGCTTAAAATCTGATACAATCCGTTTGGCTCTAGATCTGTTTTGGCTCGTGCAATCAGGAGACTGTAACTAGCCTCTAGCATGTTTTTAAGGGTTCATCGTTCGATCCAAATTCTTTGTAATACTTGGGCAAATGGGGTATCTTGCAGCCTCTGTCCCAGCTGTACATTGTCCCTTTTTCTGCCTGTCATTACCATTAGCATCCCTGCCACTGCCCAGTGGAGGATGCGGATGGAGACACAGTGACATTTAACTTGACAGGTCGTTTGCAGCTTTCTTGTGCCCCAGGGACTGCTGGTGAGAGAGAGGTTGTGGAAGATAAACCACGGAAGGGTTGTAGCCTGTGGGGGCCGGCTTATAGGATATTCTTCTGCTGCTTCCAGCCATCAGCCTGGTGCACCCCATAGCAGGTGGTAGCTGATTATCTCGGGGGCAGTTAGGGAGCCTCGGCGGGCAGAGTATGGCCAGTCACCCTTCTGAGTTCTTTTTGTTTTCAGCCGCACTCTAGATGGATGGCAGCCTTCCTCTGCAGGAAATGAAATGTGTTCAGACAACTTGGGCCCCAGGCACAGATGAGAATGGACTAATGGGCACCGAGGATAGAGCTGGGGGGAGACACACAGTTAGTCATTATTAATCTGTGACAGCTGCCGGCCGCTGCCGCTTAGCACGGATGGTGCCCGGGGTGCAGGTGCTCTAGGCTTGTCCTTTCTTGAAGACTCTGGGGACCGTAGGCCTGTCTCAGCCTGTGTGCTGTGTAGACCCCAAATCTGCATGATAGAGGCGTCTGGTAACTTGATGCAGGATGAGGGGAGCCCCTAGTCGACCTGGGGAGAGGGTCCAGCCAACATGTGTGTTTCTGCACTTTCCATGGTAATCTCCCTTAACTCTTATGCCATCTCTGCGGGGTAGGTAATTAGGACTGTTCCCACGTGACACTTGAGGAAGCTGAGGCACAGATAGCGAAGCAGAAGCTGAGGTTAGAGGCAGGCCTCCATGAGCTCAGAGAAGAGTGCCTTGTTCTGAGAAGCCGAGACTTGGGCTAAGTGCTCGCTTGAGCGCCTCACTGTCAGGCTCGTTTTGAATCAAGCGGCTAATTATTTCCTAGCCTCCCTCCCCACCCCCCGCCACCCCGCCGCTCTTTATAGCTTTTGTGGATCTTGTTTCTCTTCACTTGTTTGACTTCTAAGTGGCTGAGTCAGTTTGCAGCGTTTGAGCTGCTTTTTGAGCCTCACCTGCCTATCTGAAAATCACGACTGAACCTTTTTTCCTAACGTGGCGACATCGCTCGGGAAGACTGGCTCACAGTTCAGAGGAAATGCCAGCCCGCAGAAGGCAAATGGCTTTAATTACTTAATCTGGGCTCGTTTTAAAAATTGGAATGACCGTCTCATCATCGGAGTTCTGTGTCCATTGTATTTTATTCCTGCCCAGGCTCCAGCTAGCTAACTGCCTGTGCTGTGAGCCGTGTGTCAAGGCCAAATGCTGCATTTTCAATCCGAGATTCAAATAGCAATTTAAAATCCCGACTTTCATACCTGTCTGTGAAATTCACTTAAATGGAATGGAAATACAGTGGGCTGCTTGTTATGAAACATTGACTCTCACTCCTGGTAGAAACCTTTACGAGCTGGAATTTATATATACATACACAGCACACATATATTTTCTTCTTTTTACTTTGCCTTCCACTTTCTTGATTTGCCTGCTTGTGATTTCTTCTCACAAATTAGACTTTTTGGAAACTAATGGTCCCTTAAAGAGGTTCATTTGGGGGCGCCTGGGTGGCTCAGTCAGTTAAGCATCTGCCTTTGGCTCAGGCCATGATCTCAGGGTCGTGGGACTGAGTCCCGCATCGGGCTCCCTGCCAGTTGGGGAGTCTGCTTCTCCATCCCCCTCTGTCTCTCTCCTCGCTCCTGTGCGCGCTCTCTATCTCTCTCTTTCAAATAAATCCAAGTCTTTAAAAAAAAAAAAAAAAAAAAAAAAAGAGGTGCTTTTTTAAATTTTGAAAATAAAACCTACCCCTTGAACATGGCTTGTCCACCTTCCTGTCTGCTTCTCCAGAGGATCCTTTTTTTTTTTTTTTTTAAAAGATTTATTTATTTATTTATTTGACAGAGAGAGAGAGATCACAAGTAGGCAGAGAGGCAGGCAGAGAGAGATGAGGAAGCAGGCTCCCTGCTGAGCAGAGAGCCCGATGTGGGACTCGATCCCAGGACTCTGAGATCATGACCTGAGCCGAAGGCAGCGGTTTAACCCACTGAGCCACCCAGGCGCCCCCAGAGGATCCTTTTTGCTTCCCCATGTCTCCTCTTCCGCTGGGGCTAGTCCCACTGTGGCTGCCTTGTTTAGTCTCCCCCTGATCATGTTCCCCACCTCCTTCCCCTCCAGAAGTGTCCCTCTCGACCCCTTCCAGGAATCTAACATTCTCTTCCTCATTCTCTGGCTGGGAGAAACCTGGGGAGTGGGTGTTTGTGTAGACGCAGGCTGGCTGCCTCGCGCTAACGTGGGTTTCTGGCATAGGAGGAGCAAAGCTTGCATGCCCCCGATCCAGCCATACCCAGTACCTCTTCTGTTGGAGCTTGCTCTGAATTAAACAATGGTAAAAGTAGGCAGCAGATCATGAAGTCAAGAGCCTGATCACAACTGTTATTTATATGCTCTACACTGATGCTCATTGGCTTTCATTCTTTTTTTGAGTTTTTTTTTTTTTTTAAAGTAATCTCTACACCCAGTGTGGAGCTTGAACCCACAAACCCGAGATCAAGAGTCACATGCTCTTCTGACTGAAACAGCCAGGCACCCCGACTTTCATGCCTTTTTAAATTTTTTAAAAATACTTTATTTATTTACTTGAGAGAGAGAGATAGAAAGAGAGAACACGAGTGGGGCATGGGGAGAGGGAGATGTAGGCTCCTCACCGAGCAGGGAGCCTGACCCTGGACCTGATCCGAGGACCCCGGGGCCA
Organism: Mustela nigripes; assembly: GCF_022355385.1. NCBI lineage: Eukaryota > Metazoa > Chordata > Mammalia > Carnivora > Mustelidae > Mustela > Mustela nigripes. The sequence goes on from NC_081564.1 coordinate 9,652,646, forward strand.
TGACCTAAGTCAAAAGCAGATAGATGCTTAACCGACCGAGCCACCCAGGCATCACTCCTCCCGCCGACTTTCATTCTTAATAATTGTTACTTTAAAAGGTTTCTCTACTAATAAGTATTAACTCATTGTAAAAAATTTAGGCCAAATAAGTGAAGAAAAGGCCTTTATAATCCCACTACCCTGAGAAAACAATCCTCATTACCTTTTTGATGTATAGTCTTCTGCCATTTCTTAGTTACATAGGCGAATGCAAATATATGGCTTATGTAATAATACTGTTTTGGAAGTCTGACCTTCTTTTCACTTAACACTTACCCTGATCATTTTCTCAAGGCATTAAAAATTTTCCTAGAATGTCTTTTTAAATGGCCGCAGAACATTTGTTTGTATGAATTAATGTCAGTGTTATACAGGCAGCCCTTTCTTACCGGAAATTGTTTTTGGCACTGTTGATGCAGTTTTAAGATGAGCATTCCTGTAGCTGTCGCAACCCCGAACCTTTCCTCGGATAAAATTCTTACAGCAGAACTGCTGAGCCATGCTTTATTTTTTTAAAGCTTTTGATGTGCAATAATATTTACTTTTTTTTCCCTCCAGACACTACAACAGCAGGAGTGCAAACTTCTCTACAGCCGAAAAGAGGGTCAGAGGCAAGAAAATAAGAACAAAAATAGATATAAAAACATCCTGCCCTGTAAGTATTAATATTCTGTTCAGTAACAGTGACTCTTGGAGTGTTGGCTTCCTCAGCGTCCCTATAACTTTTCTTGTGTGCCACGTGCCTCCTCAGAAGATCCGAGGCCTTAGCCCCTTTCAGTTGTGAGTGGTTTCCAGAATCGTCAAACGTGGTGGGATGGTTGACGTTCACCGCATGTCTGTGCTGCCCGTCCTGGGTCAGACTGCCACCAGGTGATCCTTGAGTAGGTTGTTTCCTTCTGTTAATTAATTTTATCTGCCTAAGAGTGAGAATCTCAAGGCTTGACATCTCCCAGGGTCAGGCCACACCAAGACCCTTAGGGGGCCCAGGCTTGTGTCCTTGCCCTTCATTCAGCACTCAGCCTGTGGGGCTTGGGGAAGGCCCACCTCCTTGCTGGGACTCCATTCCCTCTTCTGGAGAATAGGCAGTCTCCCCTCAAGGACTCTTCAACTGCTCTGCTCCCTGACCTCCGGAGCTCGGGTTACAGGAGATACAGGTACATACCTACACCTAGCTTGAAAAGGACCCAGAGGTATCCACAAGGCGTTTAACACCCGAGTGCTGCCCAGTAGAGCTCAAGCCGAACCACAGAGAACAAGGGTCCTGGAAGGATGGAGGTCTTGGGTGAGGACCCCAGAGATGGCACGAAGCAGTTGTCGTAGCTCCTCTTTCCTGAGGGCTCACCCTGTGTCAGGCTCTGCATCGGTCTCACTTACTTCTTACCCCAGCATAGAAAGCAGATGTTCTGATTTTCCCAGTTTTATAGACCATTTCAGCAAGGTTGCAAGCAAGGGAGAATGGGCATTGGAGCCCCCAGAGCCACAGTCTTAGCACCACGCTCTTTCTCGGAGGGGTCTCCGGAGGGGGCTATGCAGGGCGGTCCGCTGGGGGGGAAGGAAGGAACACTGAGAACTTCTTTTGATTTATATCCTTTATCTAAAAAGAGAAAGAAAGAAAAATTTAAATCTGACATACAGATTGATGGCAGTGCATGCATAATGTATTTACCAACTTAAAAATAGGGCTTATTTGTATATATATGTGTGTATTTCCGTGTTCAAAAACTTCACAATGAAAGTTTTATTGGAATGCATGAGCAAATTTGGTGAGCAGTGCAGTAATGTCTCATCAGATCCAAGCCATTTTGTCAGGTATCATAACCCCGTTGTGCTCGCATGCATGAGTGTACGTGTGTGTGCCTGTGTGTGTGTGTAACATGGTCTTTCTGTGTACATAGGTACACGTACGTGGTACATATGTATATCGCATCAATATGGTTATTTGAGTTGTGTGTAAGTGAGGATGGGAGAAAGTGGAGGCATTAATAGTAGTGAGAAGAGGCGATACAAATTTGCAGAGAATCAGTCTGAGTCACAGCATGGTCCTCATGTCCTTGGGGAAGCCTCATCCTGTTTATGTCTAAGTTTTCCTTTCTGCTCAGGAGACCTAGTGGAACTCGTTAGTAAGATGCAGGGATGTAGGAAAAGGTGACGGGAACAAGAGTATGCAGTACTTGAATAGAGTATCATTGCCTTTTCCTCTCTTAAAAATCCCAGTCAGATGCTTCCTCTTGATTAACATCTTATTTCTTTAGAGATGGGGAGTCTGAGACATGCAGCTGTATTACTAATTCCCATTGTAAAATAATTTTTTAAGAGAGGGAAGGTGGGGAGGGGCACAGGGAGAGGGAGAGAGAGAATCTGAAGCAGGCTCCATACCCAGCGTGGAGCCTGACGCAGGGCTCCATCTCACAACCCAAATCAAGAGTTGGACACTTAACTGAGTCTCCCAGGAGTGCCCCTCCCCTTATGGTAAAATATGTTGCTTAGGTAGAGCACTCAGACTCCTGTATCAATCATGTACTTTTGTACAGAATTTAGTCAGTTGATACTATCAGAATCTTACCTTCTAGATACCGTATTTCATTCTGCTTCATTAAAAAAAATCCCACCATTTGTATTATGGAAAGTTTCAAATATACTCATAAGTAGACAGAACAGTATAAAAAACCATACATACCCACCGCCCTGCTCTCAGTGTTGTTAACTCATACCCAGTCCTGTTGCATTTATACTCTGAGCCACTCTTCCTCTCTCCCCAAATTATGTTGAAGTGAATCTCAGACATTATGTCATTTATCTATACTTTACTCTTCCTTTTTTTTTTAAAGATTTTATTTATTTACTTGACAGACAGAGATCACAAGTAGGCAGAGAGGCAGGCAGAGAGAGAGGGGGAAGCAGGCTCCCTGCAGAGCAGAGAGCCCGATGCGGGGCTCGATCCCAGGACCCTGGGATCATGACCTGAGCCGAAGGCAGAGGCCTTAACCCACTGAGCCACCCAGGCGCCCCTCTTCCTTTTGTTTTAAAAAAAAAATCCACCTTTTTGTTTTGAAATACTTTTAGACTCACAAGAAGTTATAAAAATATACAGAAGGTTCCTATGTACTCTTTTTTTAAAACCTTTTTTAAAAGATTTTATTTATTTATTTGACAGAGATCACAATTAGGCAGAGAGGCAGGCAGAGAGAGAGAGAGAGAGAGAGGAGGAAGCAGGCAGAGAGCAGAGAGCCCGACTTGCGACTTGATCCCAGGACCCTGAGATCATGACCCGAGCCGAAGGCAGAGGCTTAACCCAATGAGCCACCCAGGCACCCGGTTCCCATGTACCCTTTATCCAGCTTCTCCCAGTGATAATATCCTGTAGATCCATAGTAAATGGTCAAGACCAGGGAGTTCCCATTGCTGCTTTTTCTGTCTTAAAGATAGCATTATGAGGCATCATATGGTGTTCAGATCGTTGTGCTCATTTAGGATTTAATCTTTTATGTGGTTTTATCATGAAGTGAACAGAACTTGGTCTGGGTGGAAGGGTAACTGATTTGAAGTGACGTGTCCTGAGGAGGTATGACTGTGGTCTCTTTTTCTTCCAGTTGATCATACCAGGGTTGTCCTACACGATGGCGATCCCAATGAGCCCGTTTCAGATTACATCAATGCAAATATTATCATGGTAATCTTTGTTTCCCACAGTGTTTTCTGACCGTACATTGCCAGCCATTGTTTGTATTTTATGTTTTCTGTTGCTTGTGACCCTGAAAGCAACATTCAAGTGTTTGATGCATTTTCTTCCTAAAATTTCTAGCCTGAGTTTGAAACCAAATGCAACAATTCAAAACCCAAAAAGAGTTACATTGCCACGCAAGGCTGCTTGCAAAACACGGTGAATGACTTCTGGCGGATGGTATTTCAAGAGAACTCCCGAGTGATTGTTATGACAACGAAAGAAGTGGAGAGAGGAAAGGTATACTCAAGTTCTTCTGATACAGTATTTTTATTTTTATTTTTTTAATTTTTTATTTTATTTTTTTTTAAACTAAGAGGTTTTTCTGATACAGTATTTTTAAAGTATTGGCCATGTCAGGTTGAACATGTTAAGAACATGTAAGAATAAACAGATTAAGCTGGGGCACCTGGGTGGCTCAGTGTGTTGAGCTACTGCCTTCGGCTCGGGTCATGATCTCCTGGTCCTGGGATCGAGTCCCGTATCAGGCTCTCTGCTCAGCGGGGAGCCTGCTTCCCTCTCTCTCTCTCTCTCTCTGCCTGCCTCTCTGCCTACTTATGATCTCTGTCTGTCAAGTGAATAAATAAAATCTTTAAAAAAAAAAAGATTAAGCTGATTCTAACTGACCCTTGGGAGAAGAGAGAGTAGAAGAAATTCGGTTGTGACATGCCTTGGTGTAGTTTTCTTTATGTTCCTTCTGCTTGGGATTCATTGAGCTTCTGGAATCTGTGGCTTTAGAGTTTTTTCTGCATTTGGAAATGTTTTATTATTTCTGCATACACGGGACAGCAATTTACACGTATATTGGGCTGCTCGGCATTGACCTGAGGCCTACTGAGGCTTTGTTCATTTTGTGCGGTTGTTTTTCTCCGCCTTGTTTCATTTGGGATAGTTGCTTTGGCTGCGTGTCTTTAAGTTAATCTTTTCTTCTGCAGTGTCACTGCAGAAGAAACACTGAAGTGTTATTACTATTAGTGTGTTTTCCATAGCAGACATTGTTTTTTCATCTCTAGAAGTTTTATTATTGTTGTTGTTTCCTTTTAATGCCTTCTGTGTGTCCCTTTTTAACTTATACCTTCTGGACATAGGGAGTATATTTGTAATAGCCGTTTTAATGTCCTTATCAGTGATTTCACTGGTCATATAAATTATACTTGTCGTGACGTGTGAGCATTTAAACATTAATTTGAATTATTTAAGCAATATAGTCATATACATATCCAGACACATGATGGTTACGGTTAAAATTGCCTTTGTCACTGTCCCTTGTCCACCCATTTAAAGTCCCTGTCACCAGTGTGATGTGTATCCCTCCATGCTCTCTTCTTGGCATTTACATACATACATGTGTGAGAGGCATTTACAGGTATGTGTGTGCTTACATGTGTATGTGTGTCTGTGGAGGTATATAGCACTGTTTTCTGAAAAACACTGTATGCAAAAGTGTTTTCATATACTAACTTTGTTGTGCATCTTGGGCCCCGCCCAGATGAATGTTCTAACATCTACTATTAGTACATAGTGGCCTGTTGCCTTCTTTTTAGTAATTGCATGATGTTCCGTAGTAAGGATGTACCATACGTTATTTCAGCATTATGAATTGGGCACTTAAATGTTTCTGTTTTTGCTGTTAACAAACAGTGCTAAAGTGAATAATCTTATTCTTATTTCTGTGTGTGTGTGTGTGTGTGTGTGTGTGTGTGTGTGTGTTTGTGTGTGGCACGTGTTTCTCTAGGTTAGATTTCATAAAAAGGAATGCTAGGTCCCAGGGTAGGCATGTTGTAAGTTCAAAGACACTCCGCCCAACTGCTCCCAGAGTGGTTGTCCCAGCATGCCCCCCCCGCCCCCAACCCAGCTGCTATGTCAAGTACTCCTCTCCCCACACTCTTCATGATACTTCAGGTTTTAAAAATTGTAACAGCCCACACCTACAGAGAAGCAGACAGATCTCACTGAATGACATTTCTCCGTGTTATCCCAGAGTGAGCCCATCCATGTGGGTTTTTAATGTGGAAAAGTTCTGTGTTTTTGTGTTTTAGTCGAAGTTATTTTGTAGCTACACTTTAATTGGTTCACATAAAATTTGCCTGGAATATAGCAGCCGTACCTTTAAGTTAAACCTGAGACAGAGGAGTGATTCTGGATTTTAGCGCTCCTGATGTAATTTTCCTATCATTTTGAAGGGCAGCATGATTTTGTAGGATTTTCATTGTTGTGCTAACTAGTCGTCATCATGCTTCTGAAAACCTTTAAGGCCAGATCTGGTCATTGTGAAACAGAGGCTTCCTCCAGCAGCTACCCTCAGTAACATCAGATGTTTAACTCTGGCACCTGCCCGAGTATAGAAAGGAAAACTGAGCCATCTCTCCTGCCTGTTGTCTGGTTCATAGGCGGCTACCTCTCCTTACAGGACTTGGGGGCACGAAGAGAAGGTTCTTGTGTCACTTCAGGGGGATTCGTTGTGTTTCCCTTGAGAAGACCTGCCGGAAGCTCCTAGAACAGGCAGACATTGGGCCAAATCAGCCTGCCCCTCTGCTTGCTTCCACCCCGCAAGTCTATGCCTGCTTCCTGCTTATGCTGTTCAGTCCCAGGGTGGAGAGCATGATGGATGCATTCTCTCCACAGTCCAGAAGTTCTTCTTCTTTTTTTTTTTTTTTAAAGATTCTATTTATTTATTGGACAGAGATCACAAGTAGGCAGAGAGGAAGGCAGAGAGAGAGGGGAAGCAGGTTCCCTGCTGAGCAGAGAGCCTGATGTGGGGCTCCATCCCAGGACCCTGAGATCATGACCTGAGTCGAAGGCAGAGGCTTTAAACCACTGAGCCACCCCGGCACCCCCAGAAGTTCTGATAGCGTGCTCTCTTGGTCTCAGACTCTAGATTCCCTTTGAGTCCTGGGCTTTGGTTTAAAATGTGTTAGCTGTCACATTTTAGAATTTTTGCCAAAGTCTATGTCAGAGTTTGGAAAACTAGGAGGAGGGCCGGGTAGTCTGCTGATGTTCAAAGTCTGCTGAAATGTTTTCAGGGTTGTGATTTAATTTTTTGTTCTCTGTTGAGTCTCTTGAACAACGTACAGTCACAGAATTGATTGGCCAGCAATAGCATTGAGTACAGTTAATATTTAAAGTGTTTATTTGGGGATAATAAAAGTTGTATCAAATCTGTCGAAGAGGTATTTGGATCTACCAAATAGTGCATGGAGAAAGCTGAATTCAGAATATTAATAAATAGTAGACCATATAAGCCATTGCCAGGCAAAAAAGTTGCACTATTAATTCTTCTGTTCAACTTTCCTTCTGCTGTGTTTTTTTTTTTTTTTTTTTTTTTAATTTTAGTTAATCATTGACTGAGGGGATGCCTGTAGCTGCTCTCTTTATTATAGTTTTAGCACTGAATTTCTCTGTCTTCCTAATAGAAAAAGTAAATTTCTCTTGCTGATATTGGTATCTTGGTGGTTGTGGGAAGTCCACTCCCAGAAAAAAACAAAACACAAAAACATTCTCTGCCCAGGACACGTCACCAGATATATACAGGCTCATTTCTCATTGAGCTAAATATCTTCCTCTTTGGCACCAAGAATGATGTAGTTGGTGCCATATTTTTCAATCTGTCTGCTCTGACGCCAGCAGCTGTTGCAGGCTCGGTGTTCCCAGGCACCCAGGGAAGCGAAGGGGACGTGTATAGTAGGTAGCAAACGGATCTGGATATAGAAGAAGCAGCTGGTTCAAAACCCCATCGGCTGCCTTGCTGTGTTGGAGCTGTTCGCACGTGGGTTAGATAAGGCACAGAGTCCTCCTACACGGGTGCGGAAATGAACCAGACAAGTCTGGCTCTTTGGGCAACCCGTCCACCTCCAGAGTGCTTGCTTGCCTTCCCTGCAGAGGGACTGGCAGAGCTCTGGAATTCAGACTTCAGTGATTGCTAGGCAGAACCCTCAGATTGGGTAGTCCCTCATTCTGCATCTTTGGTTCGTTGGAGATAAATGAACAATCCTTGACCGTCCTTTGACATGCATCTTAGATCAGACAGCCCTGCAAAGGCTGCTCTGTCTTTCGGCTTCTCCCTGGTTTTCCACGCACCTGCTTTTCTTATTTAAATTTATTTTCCTCTCCTTTGAAAATCCACCAGATGCTAGATAGGCCATTTTCTGAATATTGAACATTAAGCAAGACTCGAATTTTTTTTTTTCTGAGTATTTATTTTCCTCTGGTTTAGGCTTTAATTTCAGAATTCACAGAGATTAACTGTCTTTTCTCTGATCCCTTTCAGAGTAAATGTGTCAAATACTGGCCCGACGAGTATGCTCTGAAAGAATATGGGGTCATGCGTGTTAGGAACGTCAAAGAAAGTGCTGCTCATGACTATACATTAAGAGAACTTAAACTTTCAAAGGTTGGACAAGTAAGTATATTGTCGTATTTTAGAGACTTTAGTAACTGGTTTTGGCGTGCAGTAATCCGAGGTCATGTGGTTACTCATATTTGCGTGCGTTCACGGCCTCGTTTACTTACTGATTTATCGGGTGCCTTCTAGGCACCAGGGGCCCAGGTGCATACTGATACATTGCAAACAGGATGGGGGCGATCCCTGCCCTCACAGAACCTAGGGAGATGGAAGGTTAAAAACTCAGCAACCGGTTAAGCTTTCTAGTTGGTCTGAGGCTATGAAGGCTTCAGGAAGTTATGTTAGAAGCGACTGGGTACCTGAGATGGAGGAGCCAGGGAGCGCCTCTCTGAGGTTGTATCACTTGAGGCCAAGGTGGGGGAGCCAGGCATCCAGAGAGCCCAGAGAAGAGTGTTTCCAGCAGCGGGAACAGCAGTGGCAAAGCGCCTGAGGCCAGTTTCGTGACCACATTCCGTGGCGTCTGATCTTAGCTGCACATAGTTTAAGTTTGTCACTGGGGTGACTAACTTTATAAAGCAGGGTTAGATTTGGATTCATTTTAATTTTGGGGTGAGAGGGGGCTTATTTTTTTGAGGTTGTTTGGGGACCTGGAGATGAGTGAAGTCTTTGAGGAATTGGAATCACATAGCAGCGAGGATCCACACACACAGATAGCCGTGCTCCTGAGCAGACTGGCTGCAACAGGTCCGAAGTGCCATGAAACGTAGCAAAGGCTGGGTTTCCTTCTGGCTGAGATGTCAGAGAGATCATCTCAGAAGACACTGGGCTTGTCTGGGTCAGGTTTCCACTGGAGAAGATGATGGGGAGAGGGCCTCCAGGTGGAGGTGTCACTGTGAACCCCGGGCCTGATGTGCAGACTGAAGGGAAATGGGATTTATGGGGAATGAAGGTAAGTGGAGAATCAAGAGAATAAGCCGAAGAGAGGGGGGACCAAGTCGGGAAAAGTCTCAACTGTCATGTTCAGAATGTGAACTCCATGTATTAGGAGGCTGGATGCTGGGCGAGGCTGCTGCCAAGCAAATGCAGGTGCAGAGCTGCATGCCAGGAGTATGTCTGACAGTCCCAGGTTGGGGGGGGGGGGGCCCGGGCCGGGTGAACCGAGTGGCCAGCAGGACTGCTAGGAGGCTCTTGGGTGTTCTGGGTCTGGTGGCCTCCTCTCCAGGTTAGAGCCCAGGGACTCCGACACTTGTTTCCTTATTCCTGCCTTTGGAAATGAATATTATGCAAAATGCCAGAATAAATGGAAGAGGAGTGACGGAAGGATGGACGGATGTGCCAAATGCATTGAGGTGGCACCTGCAGGGCGTGGGGAAGAATCAAATGCAGGGTGAGGGGACAGTGGCGCTGCGGTGAAGGCAGAAGAGCAGGCAGAGGCTGTGTGGGAAGCCAGGGCTTGCGTGGTCCCGGGGAAAGGTGGTGCGGGGCCGTGGACAGAGAAGGACTGCCTGGAGGAGAGGGAGGAGGCGATGTGAAGAGGTTTGGTTACAGTGTGGGTGGGGGGCGAGGGCGGTGTTAAGGGTGACCGCCGGTTCTCTAGCTTGAGCGCTGGGTTGGTGGAGGGGCGGAAGGGTGAACAGGAGGAGGGACAGGTAGAGTGTGAGATGCCTTGGCGACGGCGAAGCAAAGAGGCCAGGGAGGCAGGAATGGAGGATGGCGATGGGGGGAGATGGGTTCCAGAGCATCGCGGATGGATGGCAGCAGGGGGCAGGAGGAGGAGGTGACCGCAGACGCAGGTGGAGGAGCCTACATGCAGTTTCTTCACGTTCTCCATGAGACAAGGCCATCAACTGGCATTCGAAGGGAATCAGAGACGAATTATCTTTGGGAAGTGGGAAAAGTATTCAATAATAATGTGTAGAGACGGTGAGGAATCCATTGAGTTTTCAGGCAGTGCTGAATGCCCAGTTGAGCTGGTGAACAGATTGTGACATGTTCATGGTCAGTGACACCAATCCCCCGGTGTGATTTTTCTCCATGGGTGTAGAACAGAGAAGGTGTGCTGTTGGTTTTGTCCAGGCCTGGGGCTTTGCCCAGGGGTGTGCTGGATGGAGAGAGGTGGAGAGAGGGTGAAAGGGGATTGTCACAACAGTACATGGGGGTGGGGGGCACCTGGGGGGCGCAGTTGGTTGAGCATCCCACTCTTGATCTCAGCTCAAGCCCTGTGTTGGGGCTCCACGCCCAGCATGGAGCCTCCTTAAAAAAAAGTAGTATGCAGAACCCAAGCCCGACAAGGGGACAGTGGGGGCAGGAGAAGCGGGTGGAGAGCGGAAGAGGGCTCAGTGGTCTGCGGAGCTCCACGAGGTGGTCGGGGGACCAAAGCGAGCTGGAAGCCTGGGCAGTTGTGGTCCGGGATGGGATGCTGGGACTTCAGATGGTAGCGGGGCTGCGGTTCTGCTGATGGTGGGGCGGGGGAGGTTTACCCTGCTGCAGAGACAGAGAGAGAAGCTGGGAAAACATAGCCGTCAAGCAGAAGTGGAAGAGATTTAGAGGGCACTGGCCAGAGATACCACATAGGTTCATTCAATTTTAGGCTCCGCCGCCCATCTTCTTGTTATCAGGTATTTCTGAGTAGCAGGTGGAGGTTTCTTCAGTTTTAGTGATAAACCATCCATCTTCTTGCTAACAGAGATTTTTGAGCAGCAGGTACAGGAAATGTTGGCATTTGGGTTTGTGTTTTATACCCATGGGTTCAGGCGCCATCAGAGGACAGGTGATTTCTCCAGAATTCCTGGTCGCATGTTACCTGCTTTTTATAGAACACATTATATTTTTTTCAAAAGCGCTGTGCCATGATCTCGTTACATTTCCTAGCAGGGAGGAGTTAGGCCAGAGATCTTTTGGGACAGAAATTTACCAAGGAAGAGGAGCAGGGATACACTGGGCTTCTGGGTTCCTTCCCTGTTGTTCCTGTGTAGCCCCCGAGTTTGAGCTGACTCATATCATCAAGAAATATTTTATCATGACATCAGTAAATTAAATGCACGTAATTCACAAAAAGATCTTAATTGTGGTTCAACTAACTTGAATGTCCTGAAGGTCACTGGTGGTGGACACTGGCTTCATTTTTCTTTCTTTTTTAAATCTACTTTTAAAACATCAGTAGCTAGGATTTCCTTCAGATACAGAGAACAGAGAGGGAGCAGTCAGCAGGGCTGCTACAGTGGCCTCATCTGGGTAGACCCAGAACGTGGTGCTTTTGGTCTTCTCTAGACTTGACCTTTGTTAATGACCCCTGTCCCCAGAAGGGCACTGGTGACGGTGCTGCCAAGGAGTGGCTGTGTGTTTACTTGGTCTTGTTAAGTCCCTCTCAGTAGCATGGTGAGGGAGATTATCATTCCTCTTTGCACATGAAGAAATTGAGGCTCAGAGAGGTCTGGAGACCACAGTGATTATGAGTGCGGGGGTTTGGACCTAAACCCAGCCTTCTGGTCACAAAGCTTGACTTCTTACCTACTTTGTATTAAACAGAATGTTTAAATACTACGACGAAATAATAAAAGTGGGTGTTTTGGGAGAGGGGAGGAGGGGGGCTGGGTGTAAAAAGGCAAAGAGGAATACATGTCTTGAGAAGACAGCTGTTTTCTCATCTGCTGGGAAGGAGAGCCTCAGGTCCTCTAAGCTTCAGTCGCCTCCTGAGTTGGGCTACCCGTGCACGAGGAGGAACGGGGACATTGCCTGCCCCTGAGGATTCAGAAAGGTGACTCTGGTTGTAGCTTCCTAAGGAGCTAATTGCTGTCCTGGACATTTTGGTTCTTAGGACAGAGGCAAAGAGTTGCCTTCAGGATTGCTCAGCCAGATCCAAAAGGAGACGTGATGGGAAACTCATCTGACCTTTACACGGAGCGTGAGGAGACTTGGTGCCCGCCTGTTCTGTTGGCTCACGTCAGGTCTGGGGAAGATCAGCACTGGGTGATTCCTCAACCCCTTGATTTATTTAATTCTTTTTGGTTTTTCTTGGCTCTACTCCAGGGGAATACAGAGAGAACCGTGTGGCAATACCACTTTCGGACCTGGCCGGACCACGGAGTGCCCAGTGACCCTGGGGGCGTGCTGGACTTCTTGGAGGAGGTCCACCATAAGCAAGAAAGCATTATGGACGCAGGGCCTGTGGTCGTTCACTGCAGGTGACTGGCCCCTGCCCCCTGTCTGGGCTGCAGCCAGGCCTCGCTCTCTGGGCCACTAGGGCTTGCTTTTATCCACCCACGTCAGCTCTTGAACTGTGAGAAAAATCTAATCTCTGTTTGAGGCATGCATAAACTGCACTAAGGGACATTGACCCCAGAGTATTTTTCTCATGGGTCCTGCGGGACTGCCAGGTATTGGCGGTGGCCGGGCAGGGGGTGGTGAACTTAGTCCTTATTCTCAGGGAGCCCTTACGTAGTCTGGTAATGTCTGCTTATGTTTTTTTGCTTTTTAAAAAAACACGGTGATTTAGAATTCATCCCCTTGATTGTGATCCTATTCTCTTCTGCCACAGAAGTAAGATTCATTCCCTGCCCCCATAAGATATTTGTTTGCTTCAAAAGATTTGGACCACTCCCCACCTAGGCTCTGGAAGCCCCGCCCATGGCCCCTCACCATGGTTTACAGCCTGCTGGCACCCAAGGCTGGGCTTCATGGTCATACTGGGGAAAGTTTAGTTTCCCAACCCTCATCCGTACACTGGGCAAATAGCTGTGTGTGAAACTTCACCTTTTCTTTTTTCTTTTAAAGATTTTATCTATTTGTCACAGAGAGAGAGCACAAGCAGAGGGAGCAGCAGACAGTGGGAGAAGCAGGCTCCCAACTTAGTAAGGATCCCGATGTGGGATTCGATCCCAGGACCTCGGGATCATAATCTGAGCCAAAGGCAGACGCTTAAACAACTGAGCCACCGGACTGGAACGTCACTTTTTTAAAAGCTACTGTTTATTGAGCACTTGTTCTGTTCCAGCCTCTGAGCTCAGTGTTTCCCATACATGACTGACATTTGATCCACACAGCCACCTTGTAAAGTATGTACCATTATCCCCATTTCACAGACAAGGAAACTGAGGGTCAGAGAGGTATGAGACTTGGCTCAGGCACATTGTACTGGAGAAGCTGGGCTCCAAGTACAGTTTGGACTAACTCCAAAACCCTGTGCTCTTAGCTAATCTATTCTCAAATACAAATTGACAATTTTGTAAATACTCCCAAGAGCAGACATTGTTTCTGTTAATATTAATAGTTGGTTTTGAGTCTGAAACCCCCAGGAACGACTCCATTGTCACTGCTCTCTGTCCTTCTGCCCACAGTGCTGGAATCGGCCGGACAGGAACGTTCATTGTGATTGATATCCTTATTGACATCATCAGAGAGAAAGGTAGGTCATCTGGAGGGCAAGAAGCGATAGCTCCCATTTTTTGTTTACGGAAGGAACGTGCTGGTGAAAATAGCCTGGGGGAGAGAATTTGAGTGTTAAAACATTTTCACAAAATCTGGGCTGAAGGCTTTGACTTTCATTATCTTTGCGGGAGAACAAAAGTGATTCGATTCGAGCTTTTGACATGAAACGCAGCTTAGGAGCTGTGGGTCCCACTGCCGTGGTCTTTTGTTGACGGTGTGGCGGTGGTCTCTGCCCACCCACCTCATCCTGGCTGACGTTATGGGGTTGGAAAGCGAGGGGATCCCGACCTCCAGCACTTTCTCGGGTTATTTTCTGGAATCATTTGTATCGGTCAGAAGGACAGTGTAGCCCTTGGAACACGTTCAGTTAGAACATGTAAGACTAAATTTGCTCTCTCTGAGTCTGCTGAAAGTTGTGCCTTAAACCATTTCATCCCGGCCCTGCGGTTTCTCATAATGCCTCATGATGCTTGCTTTGCAGGCGTCGACTGTGACATTGATGTTCCCAAAACCATTCAGATGGTGCGGTCTCAGAGGTCAGGGATGGTCCAGACAGAAGCACAGTATAGGTTCATCTATATGGCTGTCCAGCATTACATCGAAACACTACAGCGCAGGATTGAAGAAGAACAGGTACCGGTGCCAGAGGGGCTGGTGGGCAGGTTTTCTTTTTCTTTTCTGGGTAGCTCCACCAGATGCGCTTTTCTTTTGAGCAGGATGGGCCTCTGAGAGATATCTGTCACTGTTTGGGAAAGGGGATCTCATTCCCACCTAGGAAGGGCCTCTCTTTATTACTCTGATATTTCAGGACGGCTTAGCGTAGGGGATTAGCTGCTATTGTCCTGGCCTGGCAGTTTGGGGAACTGCCCCTTGGAAAGGTTGGGATTTTCTCAGACAGACCCCAGGAGCTTCACAGGGCAAGTTTGGAACTGAAAGCCTCGAAGTTTCCAGGCTGTTCTGGTTTAGATCCGGGCTGTCTTTATCCGGATCTCCTATCTTAAACGGATGCTTCACTCTTCGGAGCACACAGCAGTTTGAACCATCGACTTGGTTGAGTTGGAAACAGTGAAATTTCAATTTTAATAAGCCATGCATAATGAAGAAGAATGTGGAGTTGGAGTGTTTCCATTTGAAGCTATTCATAACAGACACAAAGCTGAGTTAATTAGGAAGACGCTGAGAGGAGGGAAAGGAGGAGACTGCTCCTTTGGGGATCTGGGCGTCTCTCCCACTCCCCTCTCAGCCCCGCCGCTCGGCTGCAGACGGGAAGTGTCTAAACAGCACCCATACCTGCCTGCTTTGCCCTGTGTATTGCCTTCCAGAGGACCGGGCTTCTCAGGATGCTACCTGCCGGCAAATTGTGAGACAACCAGCCTAGCAGAACAGCAGCCACGTTATCAAAGCTTGGCTAGCCAAAGTAAGATACCTGTTAGTTAGCTTAGTACATTCTCAGTTCACGTCAAAACACTAGAGGGGCTCTTGGGTGGCTCAGTCGACTAAGCATCCGACTCTTGATTTCGGCTCAGGTCACGCTCTTAGGCTTGTAAGGTCGAGCCCTGGTGTCGGGCTCCACACTCAGTGCTTGTCTGCTTGTCCCTCTCCCTCTGCTCCTTTCCCCACACACTCTCTCTCAAATAAATAAAATCTTAAACCCCAAACACTGGATTGTTTCATTGTACAAAAACATCTTCAGCAACAACAGTTTGGTATAGATATATAAGGTCAAATAATCAACAAAGTACTGGTTTTGACCTTCAGTGCCTTAAAGTCTGACTTGGTGTCATTGTAAGGTTTTGCGAAATATTTAGATGGTTACTATAGGCTATTTTTTCTCTCTCTCTCTCTTTTTTAAAGATTTCATTTATTTGAGAGAAAGAGAGGACAAGCAGAGGAAGGGGCAGAGGGAGAAGCAGACTCCTCCGGAGCAGGGAGCCTGATGCAGGACTCGATCCCAGGACCCTGGGATCATGACCTGAGCCGAAGGCAGATGCTTAATGACTGAGCCACCCAGGTGCCCCACTATAGGGTATTTTCTCTTTGTCTCCCAGTAATAGTGAATTTGGGCCAGGAATAGTTAAAGCATAAAGTTGCCTCAAGAGAAGGACTTAGGTCCTAATCAATACAAAGAGTATTTATAAACACAGTATAAACACAGTTGGTATAAATTCAGGAATATCTTTTTTTTTAAACATTTTTTTTTAAGTTTTTATTTATTTATTTGACAGAGATCGCAAGTAGGCAGAGAGGCAGGCAGAGAGAGAGAGGAAGGGAAGCAGGCTCCCTGCTAAGCAGACAGCCCGACATAGCACTGAGGCCCAGGACCCTGAGATCATGACCTGAGCCGAAGGCAGAGAGGCTTTAACCCACTGAGCCACCCCGGCACCCCTAAATTCAGGAATATCTTGAGGCATATTATGTAATCTTGTTTAGAAAAGCTGGGGGAAAAGCTGTCTTTTATTTATTTATTTATTTGAAGAAAACTCCTTTTATTTCATTCAGAAACTTCATTTATCCTTGTTTTGGTGACTTAAGGGCCTACCCCTCCCTTCCTTGATAGCAGTTCAGGTGTTCTCATTACCATATACAGTCTCTCTGACCCTAAATCTCAAGCTGTGATTCAGATTTAGGAGCTCCTTTAAGAATATCTTTATTGCTGGCGTTTTGGTAAAGAGGTACCGTCATCTGGTAGAAAGCTGAAGCTGTAGCCTTAAGAAACCGTGAGGCAGCCTGAGTTTTAAATTAAGCAAAGGGATGAAACTCACTTAGGATCATTGATTATTCTTTTCAATACCATCATTCCCACAATTCTGAAGAGTTAAGGACCTCCGGGACTGAAGGAATTTGCGGAAGAGGGTAGATGAAAAACGACCAGCATCAGGGGCGGTGAGCCTGGGGAAGGAAGCAGGAAGTAGCACCGGCCCTGGGAGGAGGCGAAGCAGAAACAGGTGGGCGTCCAAGGGAAGGTGCAAGTGAGGCGAGTTTGAGAAAATTCTCAAGTTTTTATAAAGGGTTCTTCCCACACTCTGCCATTTACTTGAAAGTAGATTTCTTTTCTTTTTTTTTTTTTTTAAAGATTTTATTTATTTATTTGACAGAGAGAGATCACAAGTAGGCAGAGAGGCAGGCAGAGAGAGAGAGGAGGAAGCAGGCTCCCCGCTGAGCAGAGAGCCCGATGCGGGACTCGATCCCAGGACCCTGAGATCACGACCTGAGCCGAAGGCAGCGGCCCAACCCACTGAGCCACCCAGGCGCCCGAAAGTAGATTTCTTTATGAACTTCCATTTACAGTATTAAAAAAATTTTTTTAATTTGCAAAAACAGTGCACGGAATTCCCTTCACCCCGTTAACATTTCAGCACGCTTTATCATTCATTTGCATTTTGTCTCCACATCTACACCGTGTGCTTCTAAAAATGAAATGCTCGTAAGTTGTCAACCTTTCTGCGCCCCTGCCCCTTAATGCTCTGACGTGTGTGTCCTGGAAGTGAAGACATTCTTCCACCTAACCATTGTGAAGTGATCAGAACCAGGGAGTTAGCACTGATACAGCACGGTTTTCTAGTCTGCAGACCGTATCCAGTTTTCCAGTTTGTCGTCCTCCTGTCTTTCTGTGGTCCAGGGTCCCCTGGCACATTTGCTTGTCACATAGCTTTCCTTCCCTCTAGGACAGTTTCTCGGTCTTCGTCTTCCTCGACCTTGCCATTTTTCAACAGTTCAGGCCAGTTATTTGATGGAATGCCCCTCAATTTGGATTTGTCTGATGTGCTCTCTTGATTAGATTCAGGTCATGCGTTTTTGACAGGCCTGTCATAGAAGCCATGAACATGAACTCCTGATACCTCCCGTCAGGAGTCCCTCTGTTGACGCGTTTCACGGCTGGCAGTGTTCTTTGATCACTTGTTGAAGGTGTTGTCTGTCAGGTTTCTCCACTGTGCAGTGATGATTTCCCCCTTTTTATTTTACTTTATTTCATTTATTTATTTTTTAAAAAGATTAATTTGATAGAGAGAGCACAAACAGGGGAGTGGCAGGCGGGGTGGGGGAGAGGGAGAAGCAGGCTCCCCTCGGAGCAGAGAGCCTGATAGGGGGCTCGATCCCAGGACCTGAGGGATCATGACCTGAGCTGAAGGCAGATGCTTAACAACTGAGCCACCCAGGGGCCCCGATTTCCCCCTTTTTACATAGTATCTTATAGGAAGATGTTTGAGACTATATAAATAACCTGCTTTCCATCATTCTTTTTGCCCAGTAATTTTACATGTACTCACTATTGCCTGGAAAATTTACTCCTGCGGTATCTGCCCAGTAATGGTTTCTTACTTCCATAAGTCCCTTTTCATTTATTAGTTGGGAGCCTTCTCTAAGGAAGAGCTTTCCCTCCTCATTGATTCATTCATTCATGTCAGAATGGGTGATGATCCATTACTGCTATTTATTTTGTTGCTTAGATTATTCCAAATTTGGCTAGTGGACACCTGTTCAAATTGGTTCGTCTGTCCTTTTGATAGTTTATTTTTGAGTACTTCCTTATCCTTTTTTTTTTTTTTTTAAAGATTTTACTTATTTATTTGACAGACAGAGATCACAAGTAGGCAGAAAGGTAGGCAGAGAGAGAGAGAGAGAGAGAGAGGGAGAAGCAGGCTCCCTGCTGAGCAGAGAGCCTGATGCGGGGCTTGATCTTAGGACCCTGGGATCATGACCTGAGCCGAAGGCAGAGGCTTTAACCCACTGAGCCACCTGGGCATCCCCCTTACACTTTTTTTTAAATGAAGTTTTTATTTAAATTCCAGTTACCGTACAGTGTGATCTTGGTTCCAGGTGTAGAATTTATTAATTCAGCACTTGTTGTACAACACCTTGTGCTCGTCACAAGCGCCCTCCTTAATCCCCTCACCTGGTTCACCCATCCCCGACCCCCTCCTCTCTGGTAACCATCAGTGTGTTCTCTGTAGTTAAGAGTCGGTTTCTTGGTTTGCTTCTTCCCCCCGCCCCCCTGTTCATTTGTTTAGTTTCTTACTTCCTTATATATATTTCTTAGATTTTTAATTTCTTTATTTGAGAGAGACTGAGAAAGACCGAGAGCTCTGAAGTGTCAGAGGGAGGGAGAGGAGCAGACAGTGAGTCTGACGCGGGGCTCGATCCCAGGACCCCGGGATCATGACCTGAGCCACCCAGGTGGCCCATCTTGCTTCCGTACACTTTCTGATGCCGGAATATGAAGGCGTGGCCTGCACTCTCCAGCTGTTTTTCCCGGGAGCCCTGATTCTCTTTATTGTAGAGTGGTATTTTGAAGCCAAGATCTGGCTGTACTTACTGGTACTGTATTGCAGTATTTGTGTTGCTAATTAGCTAATTAATTACTGCTGTAGTTGAACTTTTGCTATACAACCTCATATTAATGTGGGTTTATATATTCTATTGTATATATAACTCTCCTTTTCCATCTAGTAGTTTTTTTAAATTGACTTTTTATTTTGGAATAGTCTTTAAACTTCTAGAAAAGTTGCAAAGATAATACAGAGTTCCTATGTGTGCGTCATTCAGTTTCCTGTAATGTTGACATCTTGTATAACCATTGTACCTTTATCAAAACTAAATAATCAACCCCGATATATTGCTAGTAACTAAATTTTACAATTTATTTGAATTTCACCAGTTTTCCCATGAGTGTTCCTTTTTGTTCTAGGATCCTGTCCAGGATCCCACATTGAATTTAGTGCCCCTCTGATCTATATTAATTTCTTAGTCTTTGTTTTTCTTGACTGTGATACTTTTGAAGAGTGCTAGTCAGCTATCTTATAGAATGGCCCTCAGTGTGGGGTTGTCTGATGTTTTCTTGTGATTTGGTTGGAGTAATGAATTTTGGGGCCGAGTACCAACAAGGTGAGTTGCGAGGTGCCCTGCTCATCGCTCAAGGGGTACCCGATAATAACATGGCCTGGGGATATTAACCTTCATCACTTGGCTTAGGTGGTGTCTGCCAGATTTTTCTCACTGTAATAATGACACTTTTTCCTTGTCCTTACTCTTTTCTTTGGAAGTGAGTCATTTAGTGCAAACCATACCCAAAGGAAGGGGAGCAATCAAGCTCCAGCTTCTGGAATGGGTAGTTTCTTTCTTTCATTCTTTTTTTTTTTTTTAAAGATTTTATTTTATTTATTTGACAGAAAGATCACAAGTAGGCAGAGAGAGAGAGGGAGGAGGAAGCAGGCTCCCTGCTGAGCAGAGAGCCCGATGCGGGACTCGATCCCAGGATTCCGGGATCATGACCCGAGCCGAAGGCAGAGACCTTAACCCACTGAGCCACCCAGGTGCCCCCATGGAATGGGTAGTTTCTATATAATTTATTTAGAATTCCTTTGTAAGGAAGATTTGTCTCTTCTATTTATCCCATTTTCTGTTTCTTTTTTCTTTTTCTTTTTTGGAGAGAGCGAGAGAGAGAGAGTGTGCACGTGCACACAAGCAGGGGAGGGGAGGAGCAAAGGGAGAGGGAAGGAGAATCTTAAGCCAGCTTCTTGGCCCCCCCGCCCCCCCTCCCCGGCATGGAACTTGATGTGGGGCTCCATCTGACAATCCTGAGATCATGACCTGAGCCAAAATCAAGAGTTGGGCACTTAACAGACTGAGCCCCCCAGACGCCCCAAGAGGATTTTCATTTGTCCCTTTTCCTCCTGCTCTTGGCTTTTGGGCTTTTCAAAAAAATTAATATATGCTTTATTTTGTAGTCTTAATTTTTTTTTTTTTTAAGTAATCTCTCTGCTCAACTTGGGGCTCGAACTCACGACTCCGAGATCAAGAGTCGCATGCTCTACTGATGGAGCCAGCCAGGCACCTCAAGATTTTTTTGTAAATTAAAGTTTAAGAATGGACTGCAGTTAATTTCACATGGCAAGATATTTAATGCCAGATGATTTTCAAGACTTGTGGTTGGACCCTCCTCTCAACCTTGACTGTGTGTCAGCTGGCAAGGCTGTAAGATTTAGTATAAATACTACAAAAGGTTTGGTAACTCTGCTATGTCCTTGAATTCAGGGGAAGGATAGATGAATTTCAGACCATTTTTTTAGGGCTCCGTAACAAATCTCCCTCTACACCCCTCCCCTAAATCAAAACAATCTCTATCCCCTGATACTTTTTTCTTGTTCTATACGGACAGCCTGGGCTGTCACAGTCCTGAGAAATGAACTCATCTGATTTGTGGATCAGTTTTATTTCTTGTTCTTTCTAAATAAGCAGAGAAACTCCAGTATTTTTATGCTTTTCCTTGAGCAACTTAATTGACTGAAATAATTCCTGTCCCATTTGTATTAAGTATTCCCCTTTAGAAAATTCTTTTGTAATCATTATATGTAAAAATACTGGGGGTGCCTGCGTGGCTCAGTGGGTTAAGCCTCTGCCTTCAGCTCAGGTCATGATCCCAGGGTCTTGGTATCGAGCCCCGCATTGGGCTCTCTGTTCGGCAGGGAGCCTGCTTCCTCCTCTCTCTGCCTGCCTCTCTGCCTACTTGTGATCTCTCTATCAAGTAAATGAATAAAATCTTTAAAAAAAAATAAATAAAAATACTGATTTTTTTCAAGAAAGTATTTAGAAGGGAGGGAGAAACAGAGGTTGCTGTTCAGTGGGTATAGACTTTCAGTGATCTAAGATGAAAAAGTTCTAGAGATCTGATGCACAACAATAGCATATAGCTGATAGTATTGCATTGTGCACTCAGAATTTTGTCAGGAGGCTGTATCTCATGTGTCTGTCATTTTTCTTTTACCACAATTTAGAAAAGTGTTGAGCAGGAAGCAAGCTCATACTTCCAACTTACTGATTGTGTATTTCTTTAAAAAAATAGAGTTAGGATTTTTCAACTCCAGAATAAGGTGGTTTTTTTTTTTTTTTCTTTTTAAGTTATTTTAATAAGGCTCCACGCCAGTGTGGATCCCAACACAGGACATGAACTCACAACCCTGAGATCAAGACCTGAACTGAGACCAACTGTTGCCCAACTGTTCAGAACGAGTTTTAAAATAAGTGATATTCTCTGTCAGGTCTTCCACTTAATAGTTCTTTCTTTCTTTCTTTTTTTTTTTTTTTTTTAAGATTTTTATTTATTTGACAGACAGAGATCACAAGCAGGCAGAGAGAGGGGGAAGCAGGCTCCCAGGGCTTGATCCCAGGACCCTGAGATCATGACCTGAGCCGAAAACAGAGGCCCTAACCCACTGAGCCACCCAGGTGCCCCTTAATATTTCATTTTACATTCTGTCTTTTAAAAACTAATTTTTTGTGGGAGTCAGTATTTCAGCGCTAAGAATCTGTGGTTGTTTTTTGAGGCCTTTCAATTTTTAAACACAGTTGTTCAGGGACGCCTGTGTGTCTCAGTGGGTTAAAGCCTCTGCCTTCGGCTCAGGTCATGATCTCAGGGTCCTGGGATCGAGCCCCACATCAGGCTCTCTGTTCAGCAGGGAGTCTGCTTCCCTTCCTCTCTCTCTCTGCCTGCCTCTCTGCCTGTGATCTCTGTTTGTCAAATAAATAAATAAAATCTTTAAAAAAACAACAACCCCTCAGTTGTTCAAAACATTAAAATACTGTGTAAACAAGACATTTTCTCCTTGAATTTCTTTTTTGTAACTTCTTTCCTAGACTGTAAGTTCCGTAATGGCTGCTTGGTCAGGTAACAAACAGGTTGGGCTGCTTTAACAGTCTAATTAATAGTGGCTTCAACAAGACAGAAGCTCATTTCTCTTCTAACATAAAGCTCCAAGTTGGCAGTCTGTTTGGGAAGGAACTGGGCATCTCAGCTCCACAGGGTCATCCAAGGTCCGCAGCACTTTGCATCTTGTCACCCAGTTGTCCTTTAGGACGTTTGCTTTTCCACACGGTTGCAGACCGCACGAGGGAGCGAACAGACAGCAAGCAGCTAGGGGCCTGTTAATGTCAAGCTTTTTCTGTGAAGAGTCAGACAGCGAGTCTCTTAGGCTGTGTTCACATATGGTTGCTTTATAGTTTATAGGTTGGAGTCGTAACAACTCTTGTTGTATGCGAACTAGGATTTTCTGCTTTTTATTTGATGTTTTGGGGTGAGTTTTGAGGAAGGAGAGGGAGAAGAACCTTCACCAGTGGATTTAAATTTGTTTTATGTTTCATTTTGCTTATTTATTTATTTTTATTTTTTATTTTTGAGGATTTTATTTATTTATTTGTCAGAGAGAAAGAGAGTACAAGCAGGGGGAAACGGCAGGCCCAGTAGGCAGAGGGAGATGCAGACTCCCCGCTGAGCGGGGAGCCTGATATAGAGCTCAAACCCAGGACCCTGGGATCATGACCTGAGCCAAAGGCAGTTGCTTAGCCGACTGAGCCACTCAGGCACCCCTTATGTTTCATTTTGAAAAAAAAAAAAAAACAACTTAATAGTACTTATACCTGTAATTGAACATTTTGTTTTGTCACATTTCTTCCAAGTTTTTTCCCATTTATTTATTATTATTATTATTATTATTATTATTTTTTTTTAAAGATTTTATTTATTAATTTGACAGAGAGAAATCACAAGTAGACGGGGAGGCAGCCAGAGAGAGAGGGAAGCAGGCTCTCCGCTGAGCAGAGAGCCCGATGCGGGACTCGATCCCAGGACCCTGAGATCATGACCTGAGCCGAAGGCAGCGGCTTAACCCACTGAGCCACCCAGGCGCCCTATTATTATTATTTTTAAAGATTTTATTTATTTGTTTGACAGAGAGAGCTATCACAAGTAGGCAAAGAGGCAGACAGAGAGAGAGGAAGGTGGCTCCCCACTGAGCAGAGAGCCCGACGCGGGGCTCGATCGCAGGACCCTGAGATCATGACTGGAGCCGAAGGCAGAGGCTTTAACCCGCTGAGCCACCCAGGCGCCCCTATTTTTTATTATTAAAGTATTCTCTACACCCCACATGCGGCTCCAACTCACAACCCCAAGATCAAGAGTCACACACTCTTCTGAGTGAGCCAGCCAGGCACCCCTCTTTATCCTTTTATAACAGCAATCGAATATGGCAGGCACAACTGTCAGCCCCAGTGCATCCCTCATTTCTACCCCTGGAACTACAGGGCAGTAGCTAAGTTTGCAGTCAGACGCTCAACCAACTGAGCTACCCAGGTACCCCTGCTTCCAATCTCTTTTTAAAATACAAATACCAATAATCTACACACTATAGATAACACCGTTTTATAGGTTTAGAATGTTCCTCCAGATGGTGTCATACTGTTTTGTTGTTTTGTAATTTGTGTTTTTCCACTTAATATTGATTATGAAAACTGTTTTGATAAACACACAGTATCTCCCCCCCCCCCCTCTCTTTTTTTTTAAAGACTTTATTTGACACAGAGAGAGAGAGGTCGCAAATAGGCAGGGCAGCCGGTAGAGAGAGAGGGGGAAGCAGGCTCCCTGCTGAGCAGAGAGCCCGATGCGGGGCTTGATCTCAGGACCCTGAGATCATGACCTGAGCCGAAGGCAGAGGCTTAACCCACTGAGCCACCCAGGCGCCCCACATAGTCTGTCTTTTTGTTGTTTCTCTTCACTGTTGCATATTATTTCATGGTATGAATACATCACATCGATTTATTCTCTTGGTGTCGACATTATTAAGAATAACATGTCCCTGGACATCCTTTTATAGCCCTTTTAGGCTTCTGTGTATGAGTTTCTCAAGAAGCAAATGATCAAGGTTGTCGAATATAGTTTTGTTATTACTGGATACCAACTGGTCAGTCCTGTGAGTTCGGACCAATAGTGCACCAGTTCAGCCTCTCCCCAGCGGCGAGTGGAAGTCCCTGCTCTGTGTCAGTATCTGATGTGGATACCCTTTCTGATATTTGCTGCTTTTCTTGAATAATCATTGAATGAAGGCACCATTATATAATGATGATTGGTGGGTTCAGTTTTCAGAATTGGTTGTTTTTAGGTGAACTTAGGATGAAGAGTGATAAATCGTGTAACCGGGACTCCTACCAAATATAGTTCACTCTGCATCTGTAATGAGATTACATTCTACTGGTTTTCCTTGCCAATTTTTTTTTTTCCCAAGAGTATCATTAGAGCCAAAAATGAAGTTTTAAAGATGCCTAGGGTCTTTTCTGGGATGGAGGTGGGAGGTGGGGGGGATACAGTACAATGCTACCATCTTCTGTACCTGTAGGCCATTTTTACACGGGGTGAACTTACTTCTGGAACTCTTTGCCTAACTGTTTATCTGAGAATCATTAAATGTGTTGCAAGTGAACTATGAAATGATTAGATGTTAATGTGGCAAAGAAAGTGAGAATTCTCTCTTAGCTCAGAAATAGATGCATTTGGTTTAATATAGTAAGTTGTTAATGCATGACTCTGTGCTTTTGAATTATATGGTTCAAAAGTACTTTTCACTTGTATGGTGTTAATTACATTGAGGTGAATTCCCTCATTTGATCGGTGTGTCATTATTCAGGGTCCAACCTTTCTGTCTGCCTGTCTGTCCGTCTGTCTTTCGTACAATGCCTCTTTGCTTCTTTTTCCCTTTAAAAAAGTCCATTTCCTCATATATGCGATCTTCACCTTTCAGAAAAGCAAGAGGAAAGGGCATGAATATACAAATATTAAGTATTCTCTAACGGACCAGACAAGTGGAGATCAGAGTCCCCTGCCGCCTTGTACCCCAACACCATCTTGTGCAGAGTAAGTAGTAATGAAGGAAATTCTTTCTATCTGAACACAGTCCTATAGAAAAGCTTAAAAACCAGCAGGTCTTTGCAGCACAGGCCTATCATTATTGTTACCCTGCTGATTAACAAGTGTGTCAGTGGCTTTCTAAACTAAATTTTAATTTACCTAAACCAAAGGCTGGTTGGTACACTAACTATGATTATGTGAGGTTATCAGTCTCTCCAGTGGTAGTTCTCTAAGAAGAATAGAATTTTCCTTTTTATGGGGTGGGGATGATTTCTCTTGTTAATGATAGACAACAAAGGTAGGTAACGCCCCTTTGGTTGTTTTAAGACTCTATGCTAAATAAAAGTAAGTAAGTTGACCATTAATGTCCCAACACCATCATGATCTGCTAATTTTCCTGTCAGCAGAGAACAGAAATCTTCTTTGAGCCTTTAAATCAAGAGTCCACGAACTGGAGGCCTCAGGCCAAATTCTGGCCATGCCTGTTTTTGTACAGCTCACGAATGATTTTTAAGGTGTTATATTTAAAAAGGAAAAAAAAAAAAAAAAAAAAAAAAAGGAGAAAAAAAAAAAAAAAAAAAAAAAAAAAAAAAAAAAAAACGGCAGCACAGAGAATATTATATGCCAGAGACTGAGACAGAAAAACTTTGCCAACCCCTTGTTTAAGCTAAAATATGTGTTAGGAAAACATTTGTTAAATCGATTATGTGAATGACAGTCTTAAATTATTGTTTTTCTATATATTCTAAGGTAGTCTGTGGTTTAACATTTACTTTTTATTTTTACCCAAGAGTCTTATCTCTGTTTGCTTCTGATGTGGATTTTAAACCCCTGCTGACTTTAATACTCTATATACACATTTTAGATAGCAAATATGAGGCTTATATTTACATTTGGCTTCTAGTTAACATTGAAATGAAATTATACAGCAAAAGTATTCTCTCCTCCAAGTTGCCTCTTCCTTCTGCCTGCTTTTTGCTTTCCCGGTGGACTGATCGGGAAAGTTGATATTTTGAATTGCTGTCTGCTGACATGTGCCGTGGCGCCAAGCTCATCAGGGCTCTGAGTCCTGGCCAGAGAGCTTTCCCTGAATATTGGCACAGCGCAGGAACTAGGACCGCTCCCTTACCGCCAGTGGCCTCTCCGCGTGACACATTCTCTGCCTCTCCACTTCCATCGTGTTCCTTATCCCTCGGACCCCAAGCCCCTTCTTGTCCCTCTCAGGTTGGCATCTATGGCTGCTGGGTCCTCTGTCCCCCAGGGGCTGCTCTGATCTCCATTCTGCTCAGTAGAATGGAGTCTGGCCTCTGGTGCATTGGCCTTCCATCCCCGGGGCCTACACCACCATGAGCTTCACCCTCACTGTTCCCCTTCATGTAGCGGGATTCAGGGTTCTGTGGGTCTGTGGGCCTCACTGCCCCTGCTCTTTCCTTCTTGGACCTCTTGCCTGTTAGGCTCCCTCCGCTCGAAACGAATACCGGTCCTTTCTCTGTGCTCACATTTTACCCTGCTCGAAGGCCTCACTCCAAGATCTCATCGTACAGGCCTCCTTTGCTCTGCGTGCCAGAAAAACGGCTCACTTTCCTCCGACCCCAGAGAGCACAGGGGCTCGAGACTCTTACTCTTCTGTTAGCTTGCTTTTGCTGTATGTTCGTGTCTCACAGCCTGTCCTAGAGCGTTAGCTCCTGGGGGCCTGTGTCTGTACCGTCTCGGGTCCCCCAAAGAATGGATTATGTGCTTTATAAATACCGTGCGTGCTTAGCGTGGCCAGCACTTTTATTCATGTTTTCTTTCTTTTTTTTTTTCTTTTCAGAATGAGAGAAGATAATGCTAGAGTCTATGAAAATGTGGGTCTGATGCAGCAGCAGAAAAGTTTCAGATGAGAACACCCAGCAGGACTTCAGCACAGACACAGGTATTTACATGCACGTGCTCCGGGTCTTTATGTCATTGGTGGGGATTTTGACAGGCGGACAATTTGTGAGTGTTCTAGCGAGGGGCACCACAACGAAGTTTGACAAGCCAGCCTCTTTTTTCTCTTCCTAAGCTCCTTTTTCCTAAGTTGGATTTATTTTTGAGTTCATTAAGGATTGAAACCAAATTCGGAGTTAATTCTGTGAGGGGCAGAGAGACGGTTGATGTGGGTGAGGAAGGGCAGGGGTCACTGTACCTTCCATTTGTATTAGAGTCGGTTGACCCAAGCTGTGCCGGAGACAGTCTTTGGGGACCCGGGAGGCAAGGGGACAGCTCTGGCTGGTTGGCATCAGGACGCCTGTGTTCTCATCCCCTTTGGCCCCTGACTGGCTGTGTGACCGGGCTTTGGCCTCCCCGGGCCTGCACCTCTCCCTCTCACCTCCACATCCCTTCCAGCACTGTCTCTGGCATCTCCTGTCCCTAGTACGTCTCCTCCCTCAGTCACCTCTATAGACAGCGACCCAGGTCGTGAGGGATGTTGGAAACTCCTAGTTTCAATGTTGCAAGTTGAAATTCCCATCTCAATGGGTAGTACATTTAGAAGATTTGAATGCACTTGAAAATGGTTTAATGCCTTTGAGAAACTTTTAGATGTGTGCTCCTTAAAAATTCTAGCTTATTTCTTCCCCAGATGTGGACCTTTACCCTCTCCCTGAAAAGATCAAGAACAGATGCAAGAAAGTACATGCGAAGAATGAATTTGAATTTGGAAGGCTTGTGTTGTGGTTGACTACCTTTGGATAAGCAAAGTTCAGAACCATTTAAAGACCACTATATTCTAACTCGACAATACCTGATTACCAATTACTCATTTCCTCAGATAAGAAGAAATCATCTCTACAATGTAGACAGTGTTATATTTTATAGAATTTTATTTTAAATTGAGGAAGCCGTTAATTGTGCTCTATATTTTAATGATGATGGTGATTCAAATTCTACTTATTGGCATTTTCTTTTCTTTTTATGACCTTAAAAATTCAATTATTTTTCTCCTTGTGAGGGATGACAGGGCTTTCATAAGAGGAAAAACGTTTTGGAAAAGGTGACAACATCCCGTGGGAGTGAGAACAGTTTCATTTATCATTGCTTATCCAGTAGTGGATAATTCATTTGATGGCCTCTTTTTTTGGCTAAATGATAATTAAGCCAGTGGCCTCAGCCTGTCAGAGGTCGACTTATCTACCTTTGCATTGCCATTAAAAAATCATGGGAAAAAAGAATCATGGAAAATTGGGAGAAAAGATGTGTTTTCTTCTTAGCAGATGACCAGGCTGAGAAGGATGTGGTGGGGAAATGGTTGTCACGTTTTCTTTTCATTTGAGTCATTGTCTCGTATTTGGGGGGGGCAGAAAAAGCGCATGTGTGGATAACCAGCCAGCGTTGTGGTTATCGATTGTTGGTGACAAACCACCCCAAAGCGCAGCGGCTGAAACAGTACTTCTCGTGTTCGCCTCCTCCCTGTTCTTCAGCCTGGGCTGGGCTCCTCTGTGCTGTTCCTGTCCTCTCGCCGGTGTTACCCGTGTGGTCAAGGGTGGATGGGCTTCTCTCTGCAGGTCCCCGGCCTTTCCTTCTGCGTGCGATGGCTCCAAGTGGCCCCGCCAGCAGGGTAGCCGGCCACCTACATGGCCGCTCAGAACTCCCAAGGGTATCAAGCAGTAATGGCCGGGCCTGCTTAAGACTTAAACCCAGAACTTCCACTGCCCTCTCGTGATTAAAGCATCCCAGGGCCAGCCCAGATTCGGGAAGGGGGATGGCACCAAGGCATGGAGCGGAGAGGTGTGATCCACGGGGGGCGGGGGGCGCCAGAGTAATGGGCTGTCAGAAGCAGTGCCACACGAGAACAGCAATGGTTAGAAGGAGAAGCTGCTCGTGACCTTGGGAAATGGAAGCAGCTTGCGATTGCTGGTGTAAGCTGGAAGTCAAACTAACAAATAGAGGGCCTTCTAGAAGCTTCCACTTCTGCTGGCTCTGAGCATATTTTCTGAACCAGTGCTTTGGGAAACTGGTCTCTAAGGAGGGCTGTGTTGAGCAGAACCACCCCACCCCGAGGCTCCGGCGGAGGGTGGCGCAGGAGGCGCTTCCTCCCCGCGTGCGCGGGTTCAGTCCGACGCCACCGCCCCTCTGACTGAATTAGCAGTGGCTCATTTTTGTTCTAGTCAAGCAGTAGGATTTGCTACCGTTCTACCTGAAGTGCCTTCTCCAAAGACATCCTCTTTGCCCTGTGTGTGGAATCATCCTTCGGTGAGTGTGTTTCAGTGAAAGAATCACTGGTTGACTTTGTAAAGACGATAAAGTGCCATGGCGGCTTGGCCATTAGGTTATGGTCTCCTTGTGCAGTCTTCTTGCTTTGGCTCCCGACCGGTCTAGCCCCGCAAGTGCTTCGATTCTGAGGTCTTTACCTCCTGTGAAGTCTTGAGGTAGTTTGGAAACTGCCTCCGCCGCCATTTTCACAGACAAAATGCACATTGACGCTCCCCCCAACACCCACCCCCCAACCCAGTGAACCTAGAATGGCTTTAGAACACTGGTATGGCCCAGAGGTAATCACCTTCTAAGGGGAATGTCAGTGACTACTGTCTTCTTGTCAAGCGTGTAAAGCGAGAGATTCCAGTTCAGTATTTGCAACAAGGGTCTTGAATCCTGCTCCTTTTATTGCATTGTCGCATTGAATTCTCCTTCTTTGCCTTGATTTTGTGCTATAGTTGAGACTCTGGACTTTGAGGGCAAAGTCTTTCACCAGCATACAAGGGTTTGATTGTACAAATTTACCTGCTGCATTAATGTCTCCGCCTGTAGCTTAAGATGGAGTTACTCCGTGCTCAGAACAGAATCGCCTGATCTAGGCTAGCTTTGCTTGTTACAGGACATTGATTTCGTTTAGATTTCCCTCCACGAAGTCAGCCAGCTATCATGTTATGTAAACCTCTGCCAAGACAAGATTGTCGTAGCCCCTAGGTTGCTCAGGTTTGTCATGTGTCCGGTGAAGAGGGGATTGCAGGGTCTCAGATCTGAGATTCCTCTCCACGAGATGGAATCGGGGAGAGGGGTGATGAAAGTGTGGGGAGCTGGAGGTGCAGGTGTTAAAAAAGTTGTGGAAATGGAAGTTCCAAAGAGGAGGTTTGTGAGGAGGTCAGAGGTGCGGGGCCCGCACGTGGTGAGAACTTGAATAGGTTGATCAGATTACCTGGCAAGTAGGTGTGATAGATACAGGGAAGAAGTCTGCTCCTGGATTGCTGGTAGACATTAAATTTGCACAATATCCTGTAGCTGGTGGAGTATTTTAAAATGATAAGCATAGGGTTTTATATTTGGGGTGAAGAAATTATCTGACACATGGTATTGGGGTTTCTTTTTAAAAAGCCAAATTTCAGAGTCCTAAGAGTTTTTTTTTTTTTAAATAATATAAAGACACCTCACCTCCAGTGGATGACCCTCCTGAAAATCATGGTCCTCTCTCCCATTGAATCAGTGACTTTTCAGAGGTGGCAAAATGGGCATGAGAAAATTGCTGTCTGACTTTCTTGGTGTTTGTGCATTTTTTATGGAGCCCAGTTGCTTTGGAACAGCCAAGAAGATTATCAAGATTCTTTTTAGGGGTACCTTTACTGGGGATCTGAAGAACTCATACAACATCCTGGGTTATTTCTAGTTTGGGGGAATGTGGAAAGGTATGCAATTGTGAAGTGTTTTGTTGTAGCTTATTAATCCATGAGGGGAATTTAGACTGTAGACATAAGGACACACCCAGTGCAGTTTCTGTTTTCTGTATGTTGTTGGGGGAATAAAGTTTTGTATAGCAAGCACATGGCCTCCCTGATTTCAGAATGCCTTTATTAGAATCTGTATTAGCCCTTAATGTTGTTGAAACCTTTCTCCCTCTTCCTCCTGAAAATACAGTTTATTGTTTCTTCTATCATTGAAAAGTTTTTCTTTTTTCACTATGGGCAGTTCACACAAGGCAAAAATATTAAACAGTTGGTTTTAGTGTGTTGTATAACTTTGCTGTATATCAAACTAATTTTTACAAGTTTTCATCCTAAACCTCAAATCATGTAATTAATAATTTGCCTGTTTATTTATGACATAATTGTGATTCTTTTATTAATAAAAGCTAATGGAAAAGGATCCTTTATTAAGCTGATGACTAGACCTACATTTAATTTTCCTGCAGTATATGAAGTATTGTACCAGAGTATTAAAAGATATGTAATATTTTATTGATAAATCTATCCTTTAAAAGGAATACGTTTTAGGATGTCATCATTTTGATGTGAATCATGTAAATGTTGATAATATGCACTGTTTATTATACATTTAGTGTTTCGAGAGATTCACTTAATTGCCTTTTTGCCCATGTATTATGTAGTCTGTTTGCAATTGTTTTTTTAAAAAAAATGACATGAAAAGAATAGTTTATGTAGAGAAACATTAGTGGATGTTAATTGTCTCCCCACCTGTATTTATGGGTGTTAGTTCAGTTGCATTGCTAGTTGCAAAGCCGTATTATCAGAGTAAACGTGTATTTGTAAACTGTATGGGAACTAAAAATTAGGAATAAAACCATTTTCTTATTTTATGGTATTAGTCATTTACTTCATTGGAAATGTCCAGGAAAAACCGGGATGATAGGTCCCTCAACCTCTTCCACTAGCCAAATGCTGACATTTAGCAGCTCTT
Organism: Mustela nigripes; assembly: GCF_022355385.1. Lineage (NCBI taxonomy): Eukaryota > Metazoa > Chordata > Mammalia > Carnivora > Mustelidae > Mustela > Mustela nigripes. The sequence continues at coordinate 9,684,497 of NC_081564.1, forward strand.
ATCTGGAAGGTAACTGGGAATACAGAATACATGAGTCAGTTCCTCAGGCATTCATTCAGTGCCCACTCTGACTAGCTTCGGGAGACAGGCAGGGGATGCTATTTGCAAGAACTTAGGAGTAAGTAACGAATAGAAAGTATGTCTATAAAATATAACAGGAAACAATCAGGAAACATACAATGTAAATGGTACCCGATGGGGCTGTGGAGTGCCGATGATAGAAGAGGGTCGTAGGAGGAAATTGTGTACCACAGGACACTGTCTGGTCCCTTTAGGTTTTTTTTTTTTTTTTAAGATTTATTTATTTATTTATTTGGCAGAGATCGCAAGTAGGCAGAGAGGCAGGCAGAGAGAGAGGAGGAAGCAGGTTCCTGGAGCTGAGCGGAAAGCCCGATGCGGGACTCGATCCCAGGACCCTGGGATCATGACCTGAGCCAAAGGCAAGAGGCTTTAACCCACTGAGCCACCCAGGCACCCCTCGTCCCTTTAGGTTTAGGCCACAAGTAAACAAGTCCATTTGCTGCTTTTGACAGCGCCACATGAACATTGGCAGAAAGAATTCGTTTTATAAGTAATGCAATAAGTTCTCAGTTCTCTGTTGTAAATCTAAGAAGAGATTTATATTACTTATTTACACTGTGAAATATTATTGTCCTCTTGGTCTTGGCCGAGTTACTCAACAGGTATCCGTCAGGTTTGGCTGGTTTCACCCGTGAGACCAGTCCTCTAGCCATTCAAAATAGGGAGCCTGTGGGCAATGCCAGATGCTGCCCCTGTGCTAGACTCGGGCCGAGCAATGACTGGCACAGACATGGTGGCCACCCTCCCAAGGGTGATGTCCTAGTGGGAGCTGGACCTTGCACAGGTCAGTAGCAGAGATTTCCACTGGGATGCAGAAAGTGCTTGAAGATTCGGGCTGCTCAGACACAGCAGGAAAGGCAGAGATCAGACAACCACTTCCAAACGATGAGGATTATGAGGAGGGGCTCCGTTGTCTCTCCCAGGGGCATGTAACCTTCCACAGACAGAGGGCCTCTGTGCTGCAGTGCTGGTGACCTTCTGGGGTTCCAGAGGTGGTGCTGGGTGCGCCACCAGCCTGGAGATGCCTCATTCCCCATAATCCTTCTTGAGATCCTGGGCCATACGTATTTGAGAAGGCATCGGCAATATCTTGTCTTTACGTGTTGTGAAAGAGCCTTCCAGTTCTACGCACAAGGAACATTCTTTGTTCCTACGCACAAGGAAAGCCCCGGGAAAATGTGCGGATTAGAGACAAAGCGGGAATTCCCGTAACAAATCAATTGTGGATGGAGAACTGAGGATTGGATGGACTAGATCATCTTGTCAGTGAAAAAGCTTCTGAAGAAAGTCCCTACTCATTGCTGGGCACTGCTACATATATGCTTTGCATGCAGCCATTCGCTTTGGCTCTGGGAGAGGCCACACAAAGGGACCGTCAGGACCTCGAGTGAATGGCTTCACTGCAGGTGCCATTTCCCGCCCAGGAGCTGGCGATGCTTCCAAAGAACTGAATTTGCGAAATGATAATGAGTCTGAAATAGAGATTTGCTGTTTTATCAATAGCAGCAGTTACCAACGAGTTGATACTCATGTCATTTGAGGTCAGACAATTGAAATCCTGAAGTGACATCATGATACAAAATACCGCTTCTAAAATGAAGGTTGTGAGAAAGTGATACTGCCCGATAAAGCCTGCCGGCAGCCTATGCACAAAGGGATTGCAGATTTGAAGTCCTCGCTACCTGATAAGACTGTATGGTTATACTGGACTGGCAGGGATTTGGGCTTCAGATTCTCTTCCATTCAGCAAAGATGAAATCCACACCCCAAGGGGCCTAGTCTCCGAGGAATGGATGAACAGAACTAACTGGTCCCACTTTCGAGGCGCTGGGTCTAATTGGAGGGAGGCAGATAGTTCTAATTGGACTGGAGTAGACAGTGTCCAGGTTGTTAATGTCAAGTGAAAGTTACATAGGAGTGGATTAGAGGGGAATTAGAATTCAGTGGTGGAGGTCGCTTGAGCTTCCTCCTGACCAGTGGGGAAACCTGTGTGTTTGTGTGTGTGTATCTCTTTCTAAAAATGACCTTGCAAGCAATAGCTGTTTCTCTGCTCAACTTTTGCTTCTCCATCACTGAACAAAGGAGAATGATTCTCTGTATTGTGATTCATATGGATGGCCTTTCTAGCACTTTTGGGACACGTTTTTGCAACAAAATGGAGTACATGTTTACATGTTTTAGTGTTTCCATTCTCTGTGTATCTATACACTGCATTTTTTAAAAAAATATTTATTTATTTATTTGGCAGAGAGAGATTACAAGTAGGCAGAGAGGCAGGCAGAGAGAGAGAGGAGGAAGCAGGCTCCCCGCTGAGCAGAGAGCCCGATGCGGGACTCGATCCCAGGACCCTGAGATCATGACCTGAGCCGAAGGCAGCGGCTTAACCCACTGAGCCACCCAGGCTCCCATATACACTGCATTTTTAACCGTAAATGTTCTTGATGTCTAAATTCACTATTTTCGATAATCTAGGCCAGTTTTGCTGGGACTTCCTCGTATAATCGAGAGTGTACATTATGGTTTGGAATGAACCATTTCACTCTGTAATCATCACCAACATCACATTTTTTAAGGGAGAAATCAAATTCATGTCGTTGGGGCAAGGATTTTTTTTTCCTGCATCGCGTTTTCATAGACTCGCACAAAGCAAAGTTAAATCGTCATTTAGTTAGGGCGCCTGGCTGGCTCAGTCCAAGGAGCTTGTGACTCTTGATTTCAGGGTTGTGGACTTGAGCCCTGTGTTGGGTGTGGAGATAACTTAAATAAATAAAAAACTTTTAAAAGTTGCAGTTTAGCTTTATAATTAACAAAGTTCCTTTATTAAGAATGATAACACTATATTCAAGCAGGGCTATTCATGGAGAATTCAGGTGGCCTGAGCCCCCGAGTTTCATCAGTGTGGCTGAGTCTTGGAAATGATAGCATTTGAATGTGGCCTCATGATTCAATCTCGTGTGCAATTCGGTCTCATTTGTTTTCAGACTAACTCTGTCATAGTAAAATACACAAAACATAAAATTGACCATTTTAGCCATCTTTAAGTGGACAGTGCGGTGGCCTCACATGCATTCACACTGTTGTATGGCAGTGACGACCGTCCATCTCCGAAGCTTATCATTGTCCCAACCAAAACTCTGCACCCATTCACCAACATGACTTTGTTTTTATAGGGTTCCCCTCCTGAGGTTTAGGGCCCTTCTGAATTTTGGAATTTTGTGTATTTTTGAATCGGTAACACATTCACTTAGAACAAAACGTAAAAGGTTCAGTAGAGGGGTGCCTGGGTGGCTCAGTGGGTTAAAGCCTCTGCCTTCGGCTCAGGGCATGATCCCAGGGTCCTGGGATTGAGCCCCGCATCGGGCTCTCTGCTCAGTGGGGAGCCTGCTTACCTCTCTCTCCGCCTACTTGTGATCTCTCTCTGTCAAATAAGTAAATAAAATCTTAAAAAATAAAAAGGTTCAGTAGAGCACACAGGGAAATAGCCCTCCACGCCTTTCTCCCATGGAGAGTTTCCCATCATACCCCAAGGACAGTGAGCAACTTTGAACACATGTCCTACCATGGGTAAGTGCTGGTTCCAACGGGTCTTACACTTCTTACTAGGACAGGTAATGCTGAATTGTCCTCTAGTGAGGCTGAACCTGCTTTATCCCTAGCAGCCCGTTGCCTCACACTTTCATCTGCTTGGCATTTGTCAAACCTGCACCTTGTCTGCCCGGTGGGTAAAAAAATCATAGCTCGATGTAACTCTGATTGCATTTCTCACGAAAGTGAGGCTGAGCATTTTTATGCCTTTCTGTGAACTCTTCATTTCGCTTGACTTTTTAAGAAAAAAGATTTTATGTATTTATTTGACATACAGAGAGAGAGATCACAAGTAGGCAGAGAGGCAGGCAGAGGGAGAAGGAGGGGAAGCAGGCTCCCCGCTGAGCAGAGAGCCCGATGCAGGCTCCATCCCAGGACCCTGAGATCATGACCTGAGCTGAAAGTAGAGGCTTTAACCCACTGAGCCACCCAGGTGCCCCAACATTTTTTCTATTTAGTTCTGGATCTGTCTTGTTTTGAGTTTAGGAATAAACCTCTGTTTTTCTAATTTATTTTATTTTATCTTTCCGCAACCTCCAGGGGAATAAAGATACTGAATTCTCTATAACTGACTGAGGTGGCTGGAATTACCGAGTCACCAGGATCCCTTTCTGTTAGCTACTCTTCCGTAGGTGTGTGCGGGATATACCTGTCTGGGCTGGGAGTTGTGGTTTTGGTCTTGCTGTGATTGTAATTCTCAGGGTGGGGGAAAGAGGACACCAGCTCGGGAAACGCGTTCTTAGCATCGGGTCTCTACATCAGCCGCCACGTGGGGCTGGTCTTAATTGTCCCAGCAGCTGGGCTGAGAATGGCTTCAGATTTTCTTTCTTTTTATAACCCCCTCAGCTCAAGTCAGACCCACAGAGGGGTCTGTTAAATACAGGCTTTGGATTCCAATGGTCCTCTGCTCTCCAGTGGCTTTGTATCATGCTCAGAATCAAATCCCAGTTCCTTACGGGGCATCTGGAGTGGACAGAACTTCCCTGCATGGGACTCTCTTCCATATCTTATTTTATTTATTTATTTTTTAAGATTTTATTTATTTGAGAGTGGGCTAGTGAGAGAGAGCAAGAGCGTACAAGCAGTGGGAGAGGGAGAAGCAGACTCCTTCTGGGGCATTGAGCAGGGAGCCTGATGTGGGGCTCCATCCCAGGACCCTGGGATCATGACGTGAGCTGAAGGCAGATGCTTAAGGGCTGAGCCACCCAAGTTGCTCCTCTTCTCCATATTTTAGAGTATTTTGCATCCCTGGACCTGACCTGGTAAACGTCAGTGGTGCCCACAGTCCCTGTGGCAACCACAAGTACCCGCATGCATTACCAAATTCCCCTGGAGGGGGTTAGTACCTCCCCTGGCTGTGAAGCTCTGTGTGATTCTCTAGCCTCTGTCCATGCTGGGAGCTCCCTACAGTCATGTACTCATGACATCTGCCAAGTCGATTTCAGCAATAGGCCATTTGCACGTGCTGATCCTCTTTGCTGAAATGCTCTTCCTCCGGATCTTCACACGGCTGACTTCTTGTCGTTTCGATTTCAGTCCAAAAATACCCTTCTGTGCCACCCTAAGCAAAGTGGAGACCTCTCAAGACACTCTCTGTTATGTCCCTGTGTCTTGTGTTCACCACAGCACGTCGCTACCTCCAGTTACCTGCTCTGTTTATTTGTTAGTTCATTCTCTTCTCCACTAGAATGTCAGTTCCGAGAGGACAGGGACTTTGTCTTGTTCTTCGCTGGATCCCTGATTGCTGCATTAACAATTTAACACAAACATAGTGGCTTAAAACAACACAAACTTGGGGCACCTGGCTGGTTCAGTTGGTAGAGCATGCGACACTTGATCTCGGGGTTGCGAGTTTGAACCCCACATTGGGTGCAGAAATTACTTAAAATCTTAAAAAAACACAAACTCACTATCTTACGGTTCTGGATGTCAGAAATGTGAAATGGGTTTCACTGGAGTACAGCTGAGGTTTAGGAGGGATACATTCCTTCTGGAGGAAGGAAAATTCACTCCCGTACCTTTTCTACCTTCTAGAGGAGGCCTCCCACACTCTTTGCCTCCTGGCCCCTTCCTCTATCTTCAAAGCCATAAACAGCTGGTCACATCTGATGCTGACATTCCTGACTCCTTATTTCACTTATAAGGACCCAAATGATTATATTGGGCCTACCCAGATAAACCAGGATAATCTCCCCACCTCAAGACTCTTAATTTAATCACACCTACATAGTCCTCTTCCATGTTAAGTACATGACACTCTGATCTCCTGCTGTTGCTTCCTATTGGCTCAATCCGTTGACCTCACCTTCCATCGGCCAACTCACCTGTAAACCAGAGAGCCAAGGTGTCCAGGTGCTGGAGTCCGTAGGGCAGAGAATGGATCTGGGGTGGGGTGAGGGGGTAAAGAGAGAATAAAAAGCCCACTGGAGCTTCCCCACTCAAGGTGCAGTCTGCAACCGACACCATCACCACCCGGGGTGCAATGCCGTCTCAGGTCCGACTTCAGCCCTACTGAGTCACAACCTGCATTTTTTACAAGATCACCAGCGGATGCATAGGCACATTTGTAGTTTGAAACGTGATGCACTGGGGGATTTCTGAGCCGCTAAATGCCACTGGAAATGATACTCAGGCTTGGGTCAGTTCGTGTCTGCAGACATGCAGTTGAGGATCACCTGACGTCACAAGAGCAGCCACGAGGAGTAAGAAAAACCCAAAGGCTTGATTTCAGAGAACAAGACAAGTGTTATTCCACAGCAACTTGGAAACGGCTTCAGATATTCTTAGATATCACATCTACCAAGACCGAGTTTGTGAAATCCCAAGCATATGTGAAATCCGTCTAACTATGGGAAGAGAAGGGGAAAGAATTTTAAAGGAAGCAAACTCTAAAATTAAAGTCTGTTCAGGAGGTGACAGATGTCTGGTTCCTGATAGATTCCTAGACTTGTAAAAGCAATTTCTTTCCCATCATCATTCATACATGTTTGATTGCTGATTTCCATATTACCCTGTGCGCCCGCCCCCCCCGCATTAAAATCAATTTCTGTCTTTTTAAAGGGTTGATTCCCCCAAGGGTTACTTTGTATGAAGTTTTTAGAAAATGCCATCCCTTAACATAGCCTGTTCCTGTGTATACAGATTTACCTGTTGATGGCACATAGCAGGGAAGATGTGAATAAAATTCATGGGTTACTTTCGGGTTTACACAGCCCTTAGAAAAGGTCATTGTTGAGCAAAAATATTTTACTTTTATCGTCAATTAGTACTGCAAATCCTTCACTAGTCTTCCTCCTTGGCACAAAATGCAAAACTTAACTCAGACACACCTTGAATGTGCCAACATGCTTTTGTTTTTTTTTTGTTAATGGCTTTTATTTTTTGCTTTTTGGAAAGATTTTATTTATTTATTTGACAGAGAGAGAGAGACAGAGGCAGGCAGAAGGAGAAGCAGGCTCCCTACTGAGCAAGAAACCTGATGTGGGACTCGATCCCAGGACCCTGGGATCATGACCTGAGCCGAAGGCAGATGCTCAATCGACTGAGCCACCCAGGTGTCCCTGCTAATGGCTTTTAATCTTGGGAACAGAAATGAGTCGATCATGTCCTCTGCTTTGGAAAAGTGGGAAGTTGCTTCAATCTGTTAAGTGGGTGTTTTGAAAGAGGTGAGACTGGGGGTAGGCAGAGAATAAAGACCCAGTCCTGAGTCCTGCCTGTGAGACTTCGGCAAGTAACAAGATTTCAGAGCCTCCCTGAGAAAGGGGCTGACCATCACAATGTACTTCCCATGCAGCTGTGCAGAATCAGTGAGTTAGTAGACATACACAAACAAGAACAGCCATTCATTTATAGGGGCAAAGCAATGGAAGATGCCCCAAATGGCCCCTTCGGCAGAAGAATAGACGGACTCCGTAGGGGGTTTCCCATACGCGGGTGTCTGATAGAGGAGAGGGGTAGGTCACATCAGGGTGGACCCACCATACAAAGCAAGGGACAAGCAAATCATGGAAGAACATGAACAGAATGAGACCATTCATTCTGCCTCTTTGGTACCATAGGAAAGCAATAATGTGATGTGTGGAGAAAACAAAATTATTTGTACTGAAACTAGAGAGGAAAATATGGGAAGGATAAGCCCAGTCTCTGGATAGTTGTCGCTTTGGCCCGAGGAAGGGAGGAGGATGATGGGATCAGAGAGGGGCCAAGTGGGGTGCCAGAGGCTTTAAAAATGTCTCTTTTGATCGAATGTTTCCATGTTATTAATTTTTATAGCCAATTATAGATCATATGTTTGTAAGATTAAATGTTCCATGTATTCTGTTGAACATTCGAAATATTTCCACATGAAACATGAAGCAGGTTAATTGAGATAATAAATGAGGCCATCAGCTTGTCAGTAGAAAGCTCAGTGATGCAATCAGCTCCATTAATTGCCAGTTGTTACTGTTTATTGAGTGATTACTATATGCAGGTACTGTGCCAAGTGTTTGACCTGCATTTTCTTATTACAGCCACACAACCCTCCAGGAAGATGCTCTTACTGTCTTCATTTTACAGATGAGTGAACTGAGGTAGATAGCCCACACACATCAGTGGAGCATGTTGTTAAGTGCGAGGCATCAGTGGTGCCGTTATGCTTATATCACTTTATTTCATCTTCCAGCAACCAGGGGTACCACACTGAAAACACGGCTTTCTTCCAGGGGTTGGCAAGCTTTTTCAGCAAAGGGCCAGATACTAAGTATCTTGGGCTTTGTGGGCCATATGATGTCTGTTAATGACCATTCAATTATGCTGTTGGAGCAGGACCGCAGCCAGAGACAGTGCATGATTGAGTCCTGCAGTGTGCCAATAAAACTTTATTGATGGACACTGAAGTTTGAATTTCGTTTAATTTTTATATGTCCCAGGATTATATTTTCCTTTTGATTTTTTCCAACCATTTAAAAATATAACTTTTTTCCTCTTTCTTTCCTTTTCCTTTCTTTCTTCCTTCCTTCCTTCCTTTCTTTCTCTCTCTCTCTCTCTCTCTCTCTCTTTCTTTCTTTCTTTCTTTCTTTCCATTAGCCCACGAGTTATCAAAAAGCAGGCTGGATCTGGCCTGTGGGTTATAGTTGGCCAGACATGACTTTTTTGATGATCATTTCCATGAGGGCAGGAACCCTGTTGACTTTACTCAGCATTGTATACTGACTGAGCTGCTGGTACACCATTAGGGACTCAGTACATGTTTGAGAAATGAATGACTAGAAGTTGATACAACAGAAGTCAGACGATGGTGATGTTTTCTTTCCATTTTTGGCAACTGCCCTTCACATAAGTAGGGGGAGCACTTCTTAGGGAGGCTCTATTAACAATGTCTGTCCTAGACAAACTGGGATACTTGGTTATCCCAATGTTCCCCACTGGGGAGATGGTTCTGCACCAACGATGGTGCAGAACCATTGACATGCTGTGTCCATGGCCTTTGTGTGTCTGTATTTGCACATGGTTGTGTGTGGATATTAAACAGTTACTGAGTTTCCCCCACAATTTTTAATTTGAAGTCATTCAAACCTGCAAAAGATTTGCAAGAATAATAGTTTAGTGCAATAAGTAGTCATCTACTGGTCACCCTGACGGGGCCATTTCTGACATTGTGCCCTGTTTATACTATGTATCTCTCTACCTGTCTGTTATCTATCAATCGATGGATCTGTCGATCTATCATCTATCATTGTTTATCTAAGAACCAGGTACAGACGCCATGACTCTTTACCTTCAGTATGGCAGTGTGCAAATCCTCACAGCATGGACATCCTCTCTTATAACCACGATGCAATATTCACACTCAGGAAATTGAACATTGATACAACACTGTTGTCTACCATACAGGCAATATTTTCATTTCCCCAGTGGTCCCCAAAATGTCTTTTACAGCCTTTTTTTTTTTTTCTTCTTTTTGAACCAGGAGCTGATCAAAGATCATACTTGGCACTTAGCTGTCTTTTTTATTCAGTCTTTTGGATTTCAGAATAGTTCCCTTGCCTTTTGGTCTTTCATGGCATTTGTATTTGAAAACCACAGGCCATTTGTTTTGTACAATATCTGTCAATTTGGATTTGTTTGATTGCTGCTTATGATTAATTTCAGGTTCAACGTTTTTGGCAAAAATGCCACGTGGGTGATGTTGTGTCCCCAGTGGGTCTCAACTTGAGGCTCAACGTGTCATGTGTCCCTTCAGTGATGACGTTAACCTTGTTCACGTGGTCAAGGCAATATATCTAATTTTTCCCCTGCAGAGGAGTCTTTTGCCTCCACAGTTAACATCTGCCATTTCTTAACTCAAAGGAAATGCCAGCCAGGAGAAGAACCATTGGAGGTTGTTAGCAGGAAAAGACAAGCAGGTAAAGGCACCTGTCTGACAGGCGCAGTCTGCTGACTTCCAGGTTCTTACAGGTTTAAGGGTGACCGAATTCAGTGGCAGAAATAGCTTATGGCTCCTTGCTTCCTTGCTATATGTATGCAAAGCAGCGCTCGCACTCAGCAACTGTAGATTTATTGATTGTGTTAACTCTCCACGATTCGGTGGTTCAGGCGGGCTGCTGGGTGCGGCAAATCTTCCTCGGTGGTTGCATTAGTTTTCAAATTGTGTAGCTACAAAGACCGGCGGTGGCCAGCCTCCCTTCCTCTATGTTGCCTTTCCAAGGGCGGCAATGCAGACATGTGCCGCTGTGTTTTGGGCCACCATTTCTCTCACCTTAGTCCCGTAATGGTCCCTCCAACATCTGCCTAGCTCCCTTCCTTACCCCATTCCATTCTCCTTAAAGCAGCCTGCTGTGCATATTACAAAATTCAAATCTGATCACTAACCCTCTCCTTCTTGAAACTTTTCCTATTGTTCTTTGGATAAAAATTCCTAGTCTATTATCTGCCTTGGATGGTCTGGTCCTTATCTTTCTTTTGGAATCATTTTCTTCCACTCTTGCCTGTCATTAGTCTCTGAACCCAGGCCACGATGGCTTTCTTTCTGTTTGATAAAAATGCTTCTGCCTCAGAGCATTTGTGCACGCGTCACCATTCTTGTATCTGAAACATTCTTCCTTTGTTCTCCTACTGAGGTAACTACTAGGGTTGTAGGGTCATTAAAGACAGATCTAATTTTGTGTATGGCTACACCCAGAAGCTCCAAAAAAGTTACTAAAGATTTATCTCTTGAGTCAGCATTGGCTTTCCTAGGCCAACACTGACTTTCTTTCACAGTGGCAAGATGGCTGCCAATACATTTCCAGGCTCAACTCCTACCCCCTCAGCAAGCTCTTAAGAAGAGAGACTACCTCTCCTCTAACAGTTCTTACGAAAAATATGGCGTTGGTTTTAATTAGATTACCACTGGTCGCACGCCCATTGTTGAGCCAATTATTATGGCCAGGAGGATGGAATATGCTCATTGGTCAGGCTTGAGTCATATGACTGCTCTTTGGAAGGGGGTGTGTCTTGGCCTTTCCCAAGCCTCTTGGATTGAGAGTTGGGGAGGCGTAGTCCCAAAAGGAAGCAGGGTCCTATTATCAGAAGAAAAGGAGCAGGTGCTGGGTGGCAAAATAAAAGTTGCTAATTACTGAGGTTGCAAGGGTAACTGAGCTGGCTCGACTCGGCCTAAGGATGAGGTCGGGGAGGTTCTAGTGAGAGGAAGGAGCAGGTTTGTCCCATTAGACTGTGTGTGTGCGTGCGTGTATGTGTGCACACGAGTGCACGTGTGCAAGTGCATGTATGCATGTGGACACATGTGTGTGGGCACATGTATATGTGCATGCCTGTGTGCAAGTGGGTGCATGTGGTTGCATGTGTGAGTATGGGTGTGCACACGAGCGCACGCGTGTGAGTGCATGTGTGCATGTGTACGCATGTGTGTGGGTACATGTAGGTGTGCATGTGTGTGCGCAGGTGGGTGCATGTGTGCATGTGAGTGCATGTGTGAGTGTGGGTGTGCACATGAGTACCTGTGCATGAGTGCATGCGTGCATGTGGGTGTATTATGTGCTATGCATGTGTGCACGTGTGTGCATGTGTGAGCACACATGAGTGCATGTGTACATGTGTGCACACGTGCATGTGTGTGAGAGTGCACATGTGCATGTGTGCCGTGCGTGCATGTGTGGAGGAGGTGCTGAAGGCAGCTGCTCAGAGACCATTAGCTTTTCAGTTCCCTGTTTCTTCAGGTCAGGAACCTGCCTCCTTAGCGCAGTAGACAGCGCGTGAGTCTCATAATCTTCAGGTCAGGAACCCAGACCCTGAAGGAGGGAAAGTAAGTGGAGCACCCTCTCACAGAGACAACCGCTGATTTCACTCCCCCCAGCCTAATTTTTTTTATTTGTTACTTTTTCTTTGTCTGGGGAAATGCACATCTGACTGAGTTTTGAACACCTAAGGAGAATATCGCAGGCAATTTTCACGGCAAAGAAAATCGAGTTTCTCGAGGCTAAGAGCAACACTGATTGCAATATACCCGCGTTCATAACCCCTGGGAGGTTGCTGAAGTCTTTCCTTCTATGGCTCTTTTTTATAAAGGCAGTTTGGCGAAGAGGAAAATATTCGAGCCTCCTGCAAATCATTTTGTGTAACGGACATAGACTACTTCCCACATTTTTATGGAATTTTTACAGAAGCCTTTTCTTTACACATCAGGGTTTTTTATGGCAGGCGCCTAAAGACATGAGCCCATTGAACAGAGCTGGACTGAAGTTCTCGGGTATTCATGTTGGATATAGATTCCCGGAGTCTCTGGGTCCAGAGCCTCTCTGGCTGGGCTGTATTTGTATGGTCTCATCCTTTCCATAGTAACATTATTGGCCACAAAGTGAGGGGGAGAGTAGGTCAAGGGAGAGGAGGTTTGGGGAATGAGAGAGAGAGAGTTTCTTCTTTTGGGGGGGTCAAGAGCGGGTCCTAGAGTTTCTTGGGCTCCCTATTTATTGTAAAACCTAAAATGCAAGAGTGGGAATTGAAGTGCAGGAAGAGGGGGAAAAAAAAGTGGCCCAAATGGGCAATTATGAAAATCAACCCCAATTTCTAAAACAGAGGTGCCTCCGTGGGGGAAGGTGGCAATCTGGCTCTTTATTGAGTCAGGGTGGCTGGCAATCAATGTGTTCATTCAAGACAGCCCTGGATGCTTCTGGAAAGGATGTCTTTGGATGCAGACATCTCTGCAACGCAAGCTCAAGTCAGACACCTGTGTGACACCAGGAACAGTCAGCTGTCGCGGCTTACGCTCCAATATTAATTTGCCTGTGCCCTTGGACGGGTGTCTTCCATCTCTTGGACCCATTTGCCCTGTCACTGGGGTGGGGAACCAGAGAGGATGGCAGCATAGAGCACAAAGCACGATTGTGGTTGACACAAGGACAGAGCTTTAAATCACCAGGCGAAAGCATTCTGCCTTGTTCAGATGTCATTCATTCTCCCATTACCCCAGAAAGAAAACTTCAGCTTGGTGCCAATGTGGCTTTAATGCCTGGTATTTTGCTAATTTCTCCTTCTAACAAAGAAAATTGGATACGACTTTTTTTTTTTTTTTTAATTTTGAATTTGCATTTCCCCTCTACCTTCTCTATGTACCTGGTGAGAACTTGTTTTCCATTTCCAGCAAAAACAACCGCCGCTCGCAACAGTGCGTGTTCTGGGCACTTTTGTAAAGGTTTTACAGTCTTAACTCCTTTCATTCGCTTAAGACATAAGATCCTGTTATTATGTCCACTTTATAGAGGAGAAAACCAAATCACAGAGAGGTGAAAGCACTTGTCCAGGGTCACACAGCTAGTGGATACCAGAGGCAGGATTTGAATCCAGAAAGCCTGCTTCCAGAGTCTGTGCCTCAGTGGTTCTCCTTTGCTGAGGCATGATTTTCTTTGAAAACATATTCAAGAGAAAGGCGGGGGTGCTAGGTGAGTGCCCGTGAAAAGGAAAACATTTGATAAATAATAAAGCATGCACAATGATGAGCATATGGCGACACGGTGACCATGGTTTTGAGTCACAGAAGCCTGGGAAACGTTGGGTACTGTAGAAATCTGGAATTCTGCACATGAGGAAAATGCCTGCATTAGACATGGAAAGAAGCCAGATGGGGGCTCCTGAGTATATTCTAAGCCACAGCTCTGGTAGCTTCCAGAATTGCTTGTCTAGGATGAGAAATGGCTTCCTCTGACGGCCATGGAGCCGGGCGACTCCCTTGAAGGGTGCTGGGCAGGTCGGACTCCTTCCGTCTGACCTTGCTGGAGGCTGAGGTCTGGGTGCCGCTGCCTCTTGAAGGCGGTTTTCATGTACTGTCCGTGGCACGAGTGTGGGGCGTGCTGGCTGACCTACGGCCAAAGTAATTAATGGGCATTTTGCTCGGCACAGTCACCTCACGTCCCCTTGGGCAGCGCAGACAAGACAGAGGAGTCTTCACGCAGCGGCGCAGACGGCTGTGGGCAGCTCACCTCACCTCGCACGTCATCCCGCCTCCCTCTGCTTTGCCAACACACCCTGCCTCCCAGCCTCACCGGGGCTCCTACCCCAGGCAGCCCTGACCCCTACTCTCTGGCTTACGTTACCCTTAACTCATAATCTCACCTTAACACAGTCCTTACGTGATTCCCCTACTTCTGCCCCTTTTCCGCCCACTCATCCACTCACAGTCCCCCCGCCTTTATTAGGGCATACCAGACAATTAAAAATGGTCCACCTTTAAGGCGTACGCTGTGATGATTTGACATGGGTAGATACAGTGAAATGATGGTCTAGTAACCAGTCATTAGCCCACCTGTCACCTCACACGTTCCCATTTCCAGCCACCCATTTATTCATTTACTCATTCATTTATTCCCCACCCGCCCCCGTACTTATTGAGCATCTATCATGTCAGCGAGGGTTCCCGCAGGAGAGACAAGGCACACGCTCACTGGGCAGCTGGGGAGAGTTGAGTAGAAAGACCTGTTAATGATGCCGGTGCAGTGAATGGCACAGGTGAATGGCACAGGCCGGCTAGCACAGCAGGGAACCCTTACCCCCGCTGGGGCCAAGGGAGGGAAGGGAGTGTGTGCGGGGGGGGGGGGGGGGCCCAGCGGCGAGGGGGCCACCAGTAGGAGCACCTGATAGATCAGGAGGTATGCGACAGTTGTCGGAGCAGGGAAGGGTCAGAAGGAAACGCCCCAGCTTCTTCCTCTCCTGCTTTCCTGGCTCCTCCTGGACCACTCCATATTGCCTCCACAACATGGAGCTCGGATGGCCCCCGAGGCCATGCATCAGCACATAGCCGCTGTCACAATAAAGAGAAAAGTGAAATGTATATTTTACTTAAGGCTCCTTCAAAAGAGGAAGAACAAAAGTTGAGAGGTCTTGGTCTTAGAAGCAGATAAAGAATAAACATTTTTCTCGGTGGAAATAATGGTTTTCCTAGAGGCTTAGTGGGGCTGGGACAAAAGAATTCAATCTAAGACATCATTAGGAGGCAAACCCACCTGATTTTGCTGCATATTATGTCTGGCTTCTGTAAGGCAGAACTCACTGTAATCGCTATAACTTGCTCTCATGGAGGCTCAGAGAGGGCAAGAGGTTTGCTCAAGGACACACAGCTTGTTTGTCAGCACAGAGCTGGGGCCGGAACTCAGGCCTCCGGTTTCCTCGCTGTACACTTGTTCCATTTTATCATCATCTGTGAAACCGTCTTCAGTTGCTCCCTCTCTCTGGGGACAAGTCCGAGTCCTCGCAGTCCCTGGAAGAAAGTGCGGTGTTGTTTTTTAATCTCCCTGGCTGCATTTCATTTTTTCCAAGTGTTAATGGCACTTCCCATCATGCAATGCTCCAAACAAATGCTGGGTTGTCTTCTTGGCCCTTTGCCATGTCAGATAGTTCAAAACATGATGGTTTCGTCATCTGCCCCTGAATGCAAATTTTCATTCCAGCAGCCTCTGCCACGAGCAGGTTGGTCAGATCTGAACCCGCCATTCCTCCTCCCTCCTTTGGTTCCAAGTCACAACTTTCCCATTTGTCAGGGGTGACGTCTTCTATTTGGGCTCCCAGGTGGTCAACCCTTGGGTCAGTAAGTCTCTGGATCTTCTCTCTGTCCAACTTCTTTGGCTTTTCAGTTCTTGCTGAGCAGTGTAGACTAGTGGTTTAAAAATAGTGCAAAGGATGGGGAATGTTGGCATCAGAGAGACCTGGGTTCAGATCCTGTTTCTGCTACTCTTCCATCTGTGAGATGCAGGACAAGCTTCAGAGGCTCGTCAATCCTCAGTTCCATGTGTCATCCTGATCTCCCTTCCACAGAGGGCATGTTGCCAACAGCCTCTTTGTTCTCCCCTTCGGGGATCTCTAAACAGGAGAGCCACCTTGCTTCTGTCCCTTTCCAGGCCAGCCTACAGCTCAGGCCCCATCAAGGAGGAGCATGAAGGCCCGGCCATCTGGACCCACTGGGGACATCACTGCATTAGTACTGCAACTCCCTGTGGGGTAGGCGGGGGGTGTGGTTCGTCCTGTATCACGCTCTGCTTCCTCTTTGCCCACTCCTGCTTCCTTCCCCAACCTTGCACAGGGATTCATCCCAAGGGTCCTCCTTAGTAAGAACTGATATGCTAAACTGTGTCTCAGAGTAGGTTTTCTGGGACAGTGGATGGTCATCACACCCATTCCCAACTGACTCACCCTGGGACTTTGGCCATGTCTCTCCCTTCCTATCTGTGAAATGGGAAAAATGCCTACTTTTTTTTTTTTTTAAGATTTTATTTATTCAGGGGTGCCTGGGTGGCTCAGGGGGTTAAAGCCTCTGCCTTCAGCTCATGTCATGATCCCAGGGTCCTGGGATCGAGCCCCTCATTGGGCTCTCTGCTCAGTGGGGAGCCTGCTTCCTCCTCTCTCTTTGTCTGCCTCTCTGCCTACTTGTGATCTCTGTCTGTGAAATAAGTGAATAAAATCTTAAAAAAAAAAAGATATTATTTATTCAAGCAACAGTGAGAGAGAGAGAGAGAGAGAGAGAGCCTGAGCCCAGGGAGGGAGGTGCAGAGGGAGAGTGAGAAGCAGGCTCCCTGTTGAGCAGGCAGCCTCATGGCTGGGCTCCATCCCAGAACCATGGGATCATGACCTGAGCCAAAGGCAGATGCTTAACCGAGTGAACCACCCAGGTGCCCTGATAATGCCTACCTTTCACCATGGTTGGGAGGATCACATGCCGTCATAGATATGAGGGGCCTGGGGCACAGAGTCTTCTTCTCCTTGGGCTAGTGACGGTTCCTCTTTGGGCCTCAGTTTCACAGTCTGTCAAAGGAAGGGGTGGGGTTAGATCGGTGGTTTCCACGGCTGGCTGCATATCGGGCTCACTGAGGTAGCTTGTTCAGGTCCAAAGCCATGGGAGTGGCACCAGCACCGAACAGAGAATTAATCAGATCTTGAATAAATGAATGAATGAGTACTTCTGAAGAACTTAGGGCCTTTGAAAACACTTCATTCTTTAAAACATTTCCACTCTTTTAAAATATTTTTATTTATTTATTATTTGAGGGAACGAGAGTGCGAGAAGGGGCAGGCAGAAGGAGACAGAGAAGCAGCCTGCCCGCTGAGCAGGGAACACGACACATGACACATGGGGCTTGATCCCAGGACCCTGGGATCATGACCTGAGCTGAAGGCAGACACTTAACGACTGAGCCACCCAGACGCCCAGAACATTCCCACTCTTATTTACAAACACGAATCTGCCCTCTGACCGAAGAAAAGGTTCATCAGATTTTGGATGGAACTTGCATTAATGAAGTGATCGTCAGGGACCCGGGAGTGTGGCCTGCAGAAGGGGTCCTGGATTCTGAATCAGTCCGAAGACCTGCGTTCTACCCTCTGCTCATGTCCACATGGGCGAGCCTGGGCCTCCTGTGTCTATCTGCAAAATGAGAATAACTAATATCTGCCTGGCTGGTCTCATAGTTTTCTTTCTTGTGTCAGGAGAATTGCAAAAATTACTTGGAAACATGGATTATTAATAAACTAGTTAATTCATTATTTACTTCCTATTTACTATGTACCAGGCATGGTGCAAAGTGCCGGAAATTTGGCCATGCACAAGAAAGACACAGTCCCTGCCTTGTAAGAGTTTATAACTTAGTGGTGGTGGTGGGGTAAATGAAAAAATAACTAACGACACAAATAAGTATATAATTGTATTTTGTGAAAAGAAAAATGGTAGAGGCTGGGAGAAGGAGGTGTGTGTTTGTGTCTAGCAGTGAATATTTAGAGAATATTTAAGGGGTATTCGGTTGGAGCTCAGGAAGGGGGCCTGTCTGAGGATAAAACCTGGAGCCAGAGAAAGAAGCAGCCAGTCAGAAAGCAGAGGAGAAGAGCATTTCTGGCAGAGGAAGTAGCACAGACAAAGGTCCTGGGGCAGGAAGGAATTGTGTATATTGTAGGAGTTACAAGTATGACTGCAGGCAGTGAAGGAGGAAACCAACTAGCCTAGGAAGACTCTGGGGAATAGAGAGGGGTCCAGTCATGATGGGGACGTAGGCCTCAGCACGATGTGTGGAATGGACAGCCACTAAAAGGCTTTAAGCAGGTGAACATCTCAATCCCACTCCCTTAAAAGAAAACATGGCAGGGGCACCTGGGTGGCTCAGTGGGTTAAGCCTCTGCCTTCGGCTCAGGTCATGATCTCAGGGTCCTGGGATCGAGCCCCTCATTGGGTTTTCTGCTCTACAGGGAGCCTGCTTCCTCCTCTCTCTCTGCCTGCCTCTCTGCCTACTTGTGATCTCTGTCAGATAAATAAAGAAAAAATCTTTAAAAAAAAAAAAAGAAAACATGGCAAAGGAACGGAGTTCTTATTAGTGGCATCCGCATCCACGGTAATAATAATGGATGTCGGTCTCCATTGTAGCAAACATTCTGTTCTTTCCCCCCATTTACGCTGAAAGCTAACTCCCCCACCCCTCACCAGGTTATCTCATCTTTACAAGATACCTTGATGGGACAGAATTCCATTCTTCCCAGTCTTCCAGGAATTTCTGGAACTGTTGTTATAAGTAATCTTAATCTACAGTCAGAACATCCGAGGGGCTCATTTCCTCTGATTTTTGAGGGGAATGACTCAGACTTTTGCGTATTTTAAGCAAGAGAGGGGTGCACTGGCAAACAATGTACAAGGACCCATCCCAGTGAGGACCATTCCCCTCTGGTCACTTCGCTCTGTGTCAGGTTCTCTCTCTCCCCACTTCCCGCCTCCCCACGTGGTGGTCTGCCACCAGCCAGCCCCGCAGCCAGTTCAGCCTGATGTTTGCATAATTTGAATAATAATTTTGCATAATAGAGGCTCTCATTTAAATGATGTAAATTTCCTCAGTCCTCTCTCCAGATTAGTATTCATCCATTCAGCGAGATCGCTTTTAGGGGATGAGATAGAAATATTTACAAAAGAGAATGGAGTGTGGAGGATTTGAGGATGTTCTAGGGAACATAAGAAATTTTTTGTTGTTTCGTTTGATATATTTGAGGGTGGGGGTCGGAGCGGAAGGCACAACCTTTTTCTGCAACTCAGCGGGTTTTCATGCACAATTTCCCTGAGTCAGTTGGGGTGGGGAAGAGGGCATGAGGATGGGTTCTAAGAGTTAGGTCCAAGGGGAGGGAGGGAGGAAGACATTGGGAGGCAGGCGGTCCCACTCTGTGTCGTCTTCTTCTTGGGAGATGTGCTGGAGGGTGCCCTGCTGCCCTCTCCTTCCTCCCTCTGTAAATCTTCCATATCCTCTGTGGATGCAGGCCTGGTGTATATTATATTTATCACCTTGTCTCATGGAAGGGACAGTGGACTTGGGACTGGGCAGCCCTGTGTATCTGTCAGCGTTCTTTGGTTGTAAGCAACAGAAACCAGCTCAGCCCCGTTAAGTCAAGGGCCTCCCCAGAAGGCTCAGCATGTGGGGAGGGGGCATCCAATCAGCCCCACCTGGTTCATGCCCCCTTCTTGGCTTGGGGTGATGGGGGTACTCTGCAGACCTGACATTTGGAGCCCCCATGGCAAGAGTGCAAAGGGAGCCCCATATACCGTTTGTTTACATATTTGAAAATTACAGATCTCACATATGTAAGCTTAACTCAGAGGTGATCTATCCTCTTTGGCACAAATACTGGAAGGACCTGGAAACCCAGGTTTGGGTTTAGAATCTTGGATACCTCAGAGTTATGGGCAGGAGTTGTGGCCTTAGGTGGAGGGTGGCAGTTAGCACTTCGTGACCCCGAAAGGAGGGAGCCGTAAAATAAATAATCCAACAACACACCCTTCTTGCCTTCTGATCTCTTCCTGACACCCTCCAGGGGCCTAACCACGCTGACATCCAGACAGCCTGGGAACCCACTGGTGCAGTCTGCGGGGTCACCTTGCTTTGGTCAGGGTAGGGATGGGGAGAGTGTATTCCAGAAGCCAGCTGACATGTTTGGGTCCCGAGAACAGCCCAGAACAGCCTATACAAGATGGGAGATATTGGGTAGGTGTCTGCTCTTGGCATTGGGAAGCACATGGGGACGGGAGCTGAACCCCACTCTGGCCAGTGACTGCTGTGCTGGGCTGTGGGCTGGTGTTGCCAGGGGCTCTGTGTTTTGAAGAGTAGCCAATCATCCAGATTTTGCAAATATGAAATTTTAAGGTTTAAACACATGGGCAGCTAATTAAAAAAAAAAAAAAGATTTTAGAGCACACTGAAGGTCTAATGAACACTATTCACAAACTAGATTTGACCCCGAGGCTGCTCTAAATAGGAACGAATTTGAGACTTCTGTGAATTTGAGACTTCTGTGTCCATTCCAAATTCCACAGGGGGAGCCTCTACCTACTTGGACTTGGTTGTCCCTCCCTGGTCCAATCAGTCACAGCTGGGAAAGGTCACAGCCAAGTGGCCCACTCAGCTAGGGACAGGCTTGGTTGGTCCGGGAGGAATGCAAGTCCCCTTGAGGGCAGTAGAGACCTACAGATCTGTTGCAAGCATGGACTGTGGGGTGAGGCACCTCTCAGGTTCCCACCATGGCTGTGACACATGACTGTACACTTCTTCATTGTCTCATAGTGCTGGGGGTCAGATGTCCAAATAAGCCAACATGAAAGTGTCAGGAGGACACATTCCTCTCTGGAGCTCTTGGGGAGAATCCATGTCCTTGTGTTTTCCAGCTTCCTGGAGGACAACTGCATTCCTTGGCTTGTGGTAACTTCCTCCATTTGCCAAAAACAGCAACGGCCTCTTGAGTCTCACGTTGTACCTGCTGATCTACTTCCTTCTTCACATGTCAAGGACCCTATGATGACTTTGGGCCCACCCAGATGGTCCAGGAAAATCTCATTTGAAGGTCAGCTGCTTAGTACCCTTCATTCCATCTGCTACTTGAATTCCCTCTTGTCATGGAAGAGAGCTTATTCCCAGGTTCTAGGGATCAGGACATGGCGACATCTTGCTGGGAGGAGGGGGGCGCATTTTTCTGCCTACCTTGAGGAGGTTTCTGAGCTTTGCTGGTCATCTGCAAAATGTGGGGAGAACCATGTCTTCTTCACGTTGTTAAAGGGTTCAGGTAGGAGCCTATGCAGTATACCAGGCCAGTCCTTGGCACATAGTAGGCACCCCCATTAGTCCCTTTCCCTCTTTTCTTTGAGCTATTTGCTTCAATGTGGGTGGAGCCTCGGTTTACTCAAATGGCAAAGATATACCAGTTCTCCTACCTCAAAGGGTTGTTCCCTTATTCATTGATTTCTTGATTCCTTGATTCCTTGATTCATTCATTCAATATTTATTGAGGACCTACTATGTGCTAGACACTGAGCTAGGTGCTGGGGCCAAGCAACAAACACCAAAGACATGAGGTTTTCTTTCAGGTGGCAGAGGAAATAGTAAATATGAAAATAGATTAATAATCACAATTGTCTATAGTAATAGATAAAGGAACAACCGAGGATGAAGGTCATGGTTGTGGGGCTGTGGGGTGCTATTTTATTTTTTAAAAAGATTTTATTTATTTATTTGACATACAGAGATCACAAGTAGGCAGAGAGGCAGGCAGAGAGAGGGGGAAAGCAGGCTCCCCGCTGAGTGGAGAGCCCGATGCGGGGCTCGATCCCAAGACCCTGGGACCACAACCCAAGCCGAAGGCAGAGGCTTTAACCCACTGAACCACCCAGGCACCCCAAGGGATGCTATTTTAAATGGAGAGGTCAGGAAAAGCAGGCCTGAGTGACATGTGAAATGACTTGAGAGTGGTTGTTGATTGACTTAATGATGTTAACGCTGATTTCCAGCTTGATTATGGCAGAAATGGATAATCTGATTGTTGGGAATCAGTATGAATTACATAAGACTTCTTCCACAAACAGTTGAAGGGTTTCTGGCTTCTTTTTTTGTGTTGAATTTTATCATTTTTAGAAGAAGTGACCCAAAAGGCATATTCATCCATCCTTTTAGAACAGGCTGGACAATTCTTCTGAATTAGCTCATATTCCCCCCTGGGGGGCTCTGAAGGTAGCAGACAGAGAGACCCTGCCAGCGCTGTCCTCGGCTCCGTCTGTGACCTCCCCGCAATGCTCAGCTGCTGGAAGCCTCAGCGGTCTCATTAATGTCGGAAAAGCACTTTGGGTCCCCAGCTGAAAGATACCAGGAAAGGCAGGGCATAATTATTTTGTTTTTCCCATATCTTCAGTGTGCAGAAAGACCGTCAGAGGCAGCCTGAACCTTCTCCATCGAGAACGAGAGGCTGTAGCTAATGGAGGGAGAAGAGACGGGCAGAGGCAGACAGGGGAGTAGAGAGTGCTTCTGGCCTCTGGCTGAGGACAGGTCATGCCCTGGTCAGAGCCATAAGGAGGCAGACCCTGACTGGAAACAAATGACGGTAATAATAGGTTTGATTTGCTATGCACTAGCTCACCGACTTCTCACCCGCCCCAATGGGATTGACTATCCCCATTTTACAGATAAGGAAACCGAGGCTCAGAGAGGGTAAGTGATAATGCTTAAGAAAGCTGATGAGCTGAGATTAAACTCAGCTCCACCTGGACTTACTAGAACACATTTCTGCTTTCAAAGTACATCTAAATCTTCGAACTTTTCCCCACCCCCACTGCCATCACTGTGTCCAGCCACTGTCACATCTCACCTGGACTGTGGCAGCAGCCTCTGCCCTGGCCTCCCTGATTACGTTCCGCCCCCCCCCCCCACCCCCAATTGCCCTCTACCCTGTGGTCTGTTCTTAGACCGGCAGCCCCAGAGATGCTCAGTCCCTCCTCTGCTTAAAACTTCGGAGGCTCTCATCCTATCCCCTCACCCTGGCTTCCAAGCCTCACATACTCCTTTGTCCCCATCTCCTGTCATCTGTCCCTTTGCCCTCTTCCCTTCTTGCTCTCCTGTAATCATACCAGGAATTCTTCTACCTCAGGGCCTTTGCAGAAGCTGTTCCTTCTGCCTAGAATGCCCTTCCTCAGAGAGCCACATAGACCTCATTGACCCATCTCTGACAACTTTCTTTTTTTTAAATTGCAATCTTGGGGCGCCTGAGTTGCTTAGTGGGTTAAGCCTCCGGCTCGGGTCATGATCTCAGGGGTCCTGGGATCAAGCCCTGCATGGGGCTCTCTGCTCAGCAGGGAGCCTTCTCCCCATCCCCCCACCCCGCTCTGCCTACTTGTGATCTCACTCTCTATCAAACAAATAAATAAAATCTTTTTTTTAAAGATTTTATTTATTTATTTGAGAGAGAGACAGTGAGAGAGCATGAGCGAGGAGAAGGTCAGAGGGAGAAGCAGACTCCCAATGCAGCTGGGAGCCCGATGTGGGACTCGATCCCGGGACTCCGGGATCATGACCTGAGCCGAAGGCAGTCGTCCAACCAACTGAGCCACCCAGGCGTCCCTTTTTTTTTTTTTTTAAAGATTTTATTTTTATTTGTCAGAGAGAGAGACGGAGAGCGAGCATATCAGACAGAGTGGTAGGCAGAGACAGAGGGAGAAGCAGGCTCCCTGCCGAGCAAGGAGCCCGATGTGGGACTCGATCCCAGGACGCTGGGATCATGACCTGAGCCGAAGGCAGTTGCTTAACCAACTGAGCCACCCAGGTGCCCCAATAAATAAAATCTTAAAAAAAAATTTGCAATTCTTTCCTCCCACTCCAATTCCCTCCTTTTTCTTTATTTTTCTCCCTCAGACATCTCGGTATTTAACAGACTCTTTCACTTATTTCTTTTGTTTGTTATTCACCCTTCTCCACGAGAATGTCCGCTCCACGAAAGCCAGATGTTTTGTTTGCCATTCTCTGCTGCATCCCAGCATCAGGAACAGAGCCGGACACATAGTATGTGCTCAATAAATATTTGTGGAGTGAATGACTCCAAAGCTTTTGTTGTCCACCACACCTACTACTTTGCTGAATTGGCTTCTTGTCTAGAAGAACTCTGAATTCTTGCCAACACTTGCTATAGTCAGACATTTCCATTTTCTCCAATATGTGGGCATAAAATAAGATCTCTTTGTGAGTTTCAAATATTTCTTGATATGTCTGGGCACTCAGGTTTTGACACGTCTGAGCGGCAATGGGTCTGTTTCTCCCTCCGGTTGGGAGACCCAGGGCTCTTAAGGAGACGGTCTCTTGGCATTTCTTGAAAAAATGGGAAATGGGTCTTTTGTTTGGGGTTATAATAAGACAAGCAACTCATGTAAAACAAAGTTAGCATCTGCTCTGCACACCGGGTTTAATATTTAGGGATAATTTAAAACCAAGGAAAAGGCAGAGTTATTAATAAACAGTTGAGGGGAAGTGTGAAGAGAGTACGAAAATCTTCAATTGAAAAAGCAACTGTAGTTAGCATCCAAAATAAGACCCTGCTTAGCATTCTGTTCTGCTCATTTGCAAATTAAGAGATGTATTGTTTTAAAAATAATTAAGTCTAATTTTGTATGTTTGGGAGATAGCTCTCCACTGGCTTAAAAATCTTTATTTATTTGCAATGCTCTGAATGCAGATTAATCTCCATTTCTAAGCCAAGTGTTTGCTGTTTCTGTATACTCAAATGCTCACAGAGGCAAAGCTGATATGTCTGGAGAAGCGATGGTCTCAGGTTCTGGGGTTCTGGGGAATTATATTTGGGGTCCTTTGTGAACCCCTGAATTCCTTTAGAACAGCTATCTTAGCAACTAGCGAGTCTAGTTTTCTTCATTTTACCGGTATGAAAACAGAGGCCCAGAGTGGAGAAGGACTTGCCTAAAGTCACACAGCAAGTCAGCAGCAGGTCTGGGATCCAAACATAGGCCTCTTCCAGTCTCACTGGAATTGTCCACCAAACCATGGGTCCCATTCTTCCGTCACGCTTTTAACACATCCATGTGCTACCTGTACTGTTGTTTATGTGAAGGTTTTCTCCTTTAAGTCAATTCACTTGTAAAGTGAAGCTGTTTATTTAAAAGGAAAAAAAAAAATCACAGATGTAAATGGAAGATCTCATTACTCACCAAATAGAAAGCGCATGAACATTAATCCAAGGCAAACCAAACAATATATTAAATTCTAATAAAGGCCACTGTGATTGGTTAAGACAGCAACTCACGTAAAACAAAAGTTAGCATCTGCTCTGCCTGTGTAGGCGTTCTTAGAGCTTTGGGCTGAGACTGAATCCCTGTTGAAAGGAGACAACAGCAGGTGTTCAGTCCCTGAAGCACCAGCCTGAGACTTTCTCCTTGTCTTTATCAGGTTTGGAAAGGAATGGAAAGGGGATCAGTTTCTCCCAAGGTGATTAGTAGGATCTAAAATTATCTCTCAAGAACCACTACAGGGCCTCACTGGACCATGAGAGCTTCTCTCTCTTCTTTCCCTCCCTCCTTTGTAGCTGGGAGAGGCCCTGTAGTAGATAGATACATAAAGGAAGTATCAAATGGAAGCTTTCAGGAACATTCTTTAAAAGGCAGCTGTTTGGGTCCTTTGCTTTTATTTCTTCATCTTTTTCCTCTTTCCTGTTGGTTGGAATTTGGATGTGATGGCTGGAATCAGGCAGCTATAGTGGGTGATGAGGTGACCATAAGAATGGTCAACAAGATAGAAGAAGCCTGGCTCCCTGAGCATCTGGATTTTTTTTTTTTTTTTGTAAACGAGAAATGAGCTTCTATTTTTTATAGTTCCTGTTACATGGGGTCTCTGCTGTTCATAGTCATAGTCATTCTAATTCATAGTCATTCTAATACAAAAGGAGAATAAGTGAACTCTGGATTAGCAACGAGAAGATCTGAGTTCTAGTCCCATTTCTCCAACTCATACTCATATCCATGTGAGTGAAAAAAGAAATAGTCCTGGCTTTGCACTCCCCAGCACCTATTTTAAACTTCCAATGAGGTTTGCCCTTTGGGAACTCTCAGTTCTGCTCAAAGCTCTGCGTGTTTCTATTCCGAGGCAGTGGTGGGAGCAGGGTGCCTAGGGAAGGAGCAGGGTGGGGCCTGGGTTTCTGCCTGAGTTTATCTCAGGTGTTAGCTTGCCGAGGAGGTGATCGAGGTACAAATGGGCCCCAGAGGTGTGAGAGGATTCTGAATGAGAGGGAGAGAGGTCCTTGATAACTGCTGAATAGGATCACATATAGAGCACGTCTGTCCTTAAACTGCCTTATCTCCTTCCTGCCGAACCATGCCAAGCGTATTCATAAAAGTGCAAACAACTCATTCCTCTCTTCCCTTCAGAACATCCTCAGCAGCTGCATAGTTGTTATGTATTTTAAATAAAGCATTTAAAACCTCTCAGAATTTAGCAACAATCACCATGGATACTCTTCACTGAAATCCTTTGTTACCATGGCAACATTCCACCCTTCACCCCCCCACCCCCCAACCCCCATCTTGCCTGTTTACCCTGAAACTGACACATCGGTTATGGTGAATGATAGGAAAAAATTTGAGTGGAACTTCCAAGGGCATAGAAGCATGAAATGTCTTGCCAGAAAATAGGTATTTTTCCATTATTGTAATAAGTACTATGTTTCACTCTCCTATTTTACCCAGGATAGATAACTATTATTACGGGGGGAAAGAGGAAGATCAATGATGAATTAAAGCAAAAACGATCCCTTTTGTCATCTCCCGCAGGTGATTTTTAATAGCCTTTCTTGCTGCATTCAAAATGTGGTGAGTAGCAACCTAGGAGTATTAAGACGTGAGTATCATTTGACCCACTTCTGCAGTTTTCCAATAGGCTCGAAAGAAAACCCTTTAGAAGCAACAAACAAATCTGGGCAAAGGTATTCACAGCAGCCGCTACGGGATGGTGAGCAACAAGAAACGGTCACTTGCCTGATGCCGAGAGTGGTTGGAGGAAGTGAACAGAATATGACACAGTACGATCTTTCGTAGCATTTACGGGTGACAAGTAGGACGTGGCCATGTATTTACGACTTCGGAGAAATACGCGAAGCAAATCAAGCAAAATACAATTGATCCCAGTGATTATGGGCATGGGCTCTGAAAATGTTTGCACGTACCTTAAGCGAGATGAGAGAGAATGGGGGGATTCTGAACCCTCTTTGTGTCAATGATATTTTTAGGAATCTGAGAATGCCTTGGACCATCTCCCCAGAAAAATCCCCAGACATACAACATTTTGCAGTAACTCTAGGAGATTCATCAGTCCCTTGATGTCCATTCAAGGGCCACTCCCTCCCAACAAGGGCCCATCCACTCCGGATTTAAAACATAATATTCATTTAGTTCAGTCTTGGTCATTAAGTTGCTTACTCCCATTAAGAAGCCTAAAAAACCCCACCTAAAACATGTTCAGAGATTTGGGACATATTATGTATTTGCTGTTTGTTTGCTCCTTGTAGAATGTGAGATCCCTGATAGCAAAGCTACTAGATGGTCTTATCTGTTCTGTGTATCTCCAGGACCTAGAATACTGTTGCTTCCAGTAGCAGCTGCTCAATATTTCCTGAAGGAAGGAATTCCTTAACAGCATGTCCAAATGCAAAGCGTTATTATTAGAAAGACAGCTTTGGGCCGGAATCATCCATGTTATTGCACACTGTAAGCCATTTATCCACCTGGCTGTATGGGGCACAATACTCCATGTGTGACTACACCACAGTAGAACCATCCATTCTACTGGGGCTATTTGGGTTCAGTTTCTTTGTTTTTGATTTTTTTTGCCATCATGAATAGTACCACCTGGAACATTCTAGCACATGTCTTTTGGTGAACAGATGGGTGCATTTCCATGGGAATGGAATTGCTGGATGATGGCGTCTGTGCATGTGTAGTTCTAGAAGACGTTGTGAAATGGTTTTCTGAAGTGGTTGTACCAACCTGTGTGGCCATTCAGGTGATTCTGAACGTCTCTCTGTCTCGAGGCCGACTGTGCCATTCCAGGGTCCTGTATTCCTTGTAAAGCCACGTGTTTAGCCACGTGTAAAGCCACATAATTACCCATCTCTGGACATAATTACCCATCTCTCCCCTCTGGGCAGTTTCTTTCTTAGTGAACAATTTACTTCTGTCTGGGTGATTTACTTCCTTATGAAAGCTCCCCTCTTTCCATCAGTTGTCTCAAACCATTAGATGCTAATGTTGGTTGAATACAAGAGTGACTCATTCAAATCTTCTGGGACAAATCCCAAACCTTTGCTGTCCTGTTTTTTATTTTTGAGCCATACATTAAGAAGAAAACTCTGAGCCATGGAAACCCACAGAATTAAAGACACGTCACCACCTGAAAAGGACCCCATTGTTCTAATGCTTGGCTTATGCCACAGTTGCTGTAAGCAAGGAGAAGATTTGCTTCTAGGGTAGCAGGACCACGTTGGGATGCCACGTGGAATTCCAGGAACCTATTAAGGTGGGTCTTGGGGCTTGTTTCTGCCGTGTGCGATTTCCCAGAGATGAAATGTTGCCAACTCATCATTAGTCATGCGCCCCAGAGGCTTGAATCTTGTCTTCCGAGACCGTGGGAGTGGACGGAAGAGCACAGAACCACACTGAGGGTTTGCCATGGGGAAGGCCGTGGACGAGGGGCAGTCTCCTACAGGGACTCATTCATTTTCCTTCAGTTTCTCAGTAATACCAGCATCCTCATCTCCAGTCCCCCGCCTCTCAGGAAATAGCCTCTGGGTTCACCTCGCTCAGAGAACCAGAAATAACAATGCCGCCCTTGATAGGCCTCTTGCCCTCATCCGGGCATCCGCTCCATGGCCAAGCCCTGCAGTTCCTACTTCCAAATATATCTCCAACCTCCCCACTGCTGTCCACGCCCACTGACTATGACAGTCCCCTCCGGAACCTGTGCCAGCAGGGCTCCAAGCTGGACTTCGCCTGCCACTCCTGTTGCCTACAGCCTCCTCTCCACCAGAGTGAGCTCTGCAAATTTCTCTGCTGAAAATCCTCCCGGACTCCCACAGCGGGTTTTGCGGGCACCCTGCTTATATCCCCTCGGCGTACCCCCTTCCTGGGCAGGCAGAGCTGGTGGCTTAGGGGTGCCTAAGGCTCAGCGGAGAGTTTATCTGGCTGTGTATACGGCAGGCTGGAAGAGGGAGGGAGCTCCCCTCCCTCTTCCAGGGAGCCTCACCTGATGGCAGCTGGTGGATAAACAGTGCAGATCCCTTGCTCCTAGGCTGGGGATTACGTTGAGCGGGGACCGGGGGCCTGTTGTCCCAGTGGTAATCTGCTTAGTGTTGTGTTCTCTATCTGCTTCCTTCCTTGGCCTCACCCTCTCCTCTACCAGTGCTCCCTGAGGCCGTTTCCCCCCAATACACGATTTGCCCTCATATCTTTGTCTCAGGGTTTGTGCTTGGGGGAGGTCATGGAGAGGACGTGCCGGCGGCTGGACCCTCCAGCTGGACCTGGGCACGCCAAGGCTCCTCACCGCCTCCCCTGTCCTCGGAATGTGCCTTCTGCCCACTCTTTCCCACAGTGGGAGTCGTTTTCAAGGACGCAGTCCTGAGAGAGCAATGCAGTGCTGAGGTCATCTGGACACTCTGTGTGACTGAGCCTGTCTTTGTTCCCTCTGCTGGCCTGGAGGACATCATAGCACATGGAGACGACCTGACTAAAATCACCCTACAAGACTTCAACGAGAGCCACAGATTCTGCCCTCCTGAACACCGAATCATCTCCAAGCAGAAAAGCCGTCCCCTGAAACAGGACAGCCTTGAACTTGCGAAGACGCCCTGGTGCCATTATCCAAACAGAGTGTTGTGCGTGTACATCCAATGAGACTGCACACGCACCATTTTTATTAAATCACACGGGGACACTTATAAAGCCCCACAGTGATCTGACCCCCAGCCTAGGGGACGTAATACATCAGTGGCTCAGATCATGGGGCTCCCTCTCGGTGGAAAAAATTGTTACTTATTTTGGAAATCATTATCATCATCATTATCTATTTTCCATGGGCTTATGTGGGTTGCTAGGGGATCTGCCTCTGGTGCAGCCAGAGAGCCTCCCAACCAGCCACCTCCGTGCGTGCAAAATCTTGCTGACCGACTGCTCCAGACACTCTGCTGGGGAGGGCGGCGTGGGGAGATGGTCAGAGCCGGTCATGGTCACGAGGAGTGGAGTGTTGGTGGGGATCACGGAGGGGATGTGACCTGCGCTTGACCCGGGAGGGGGGCTCCCTCAGGAAGGTCAGGAGATTGCGAGCTCCTTACCCCTCCCCTTGAAATGTGCGTTCCTCTCACCATTCCCACGGTGGGAGCCATTTTCAAGGACATAGCCTTGAGAGAGTAAGATGTTCTTGAGACCAAGGTGACTGAACCTGTTAAGACCTCCCTGTAAACTTTAAAGGTTCTGGCTGCTGTTCGGAGACCCCCTTGTCCTGTGGCTGCCAAGACCAGCCTGGTGAGTCTCCTGCTTGTGAACACTGCCTCTGGCTTGGGAGGGGCTGCCTCTTTCTTGTGCCTCTCCCTGCGCTTGGAGTGCGCAGACACAGGGGCAGTTTATGAACCGACATCCGGTTTCCGGCAAAGCCAAATTCGGACACTCCCTGCTGCTGGCTGGGTAATGTCCAAATGCCGCATCTGGTCTACAGTGCAGGTATACCCTGGTCCCCACTCCTGCCTCCTTCCTAGCTCCAGTGCCCTGTGCTTCTCCGCAGACACACAGAGGTTCTGTGGCTCAGGGCCTTTTCACAGGCTCCTGTGTCCTTCTGGTTTCATTTATGGGCCATTTCCCCCAGAAAAGCCTTCTCTCACTCCTCAATTTAAATTCAGCACCCCAGGGACGCCTGGCTGTCTCAGTCAGTGGAGCCCGAGACTTCTCCATCTCAGGGCTGTGGTTTGGGTTCCATGTTGAGTATAGAAATTACTTAAAAATAAAAAAATATGGGCCCCTGGGTGGCTCAGTGGGTTAAGCTGCTGCCTTTGGCTCAGGTCATGATCTCAGGGTCCTGGGATCGAGCCCTGCATCTGGCTCTCTGCTCAGCAGTGAGCCTGCTTCTCTCTCTCTCTCTCTCTCTCTCTGCCTGCCTCTCTACCTACTTGTGATCTCTGTCAAATAAATAAAACCTTAAAAAAAAAATCCATCACCCCATGTTATCTCTTCTGTCAGCTCCCCGTTGCTTTTGTTCCTAGCATGTATCACCATCTGTCTCCTTATTTGTTTACTGTTTACACTCCTTCCCAAACTGTGACCTTCCCTGAGGATAGCCATATCTGTCTCATCCACCACTGCCCACTCACAGCCTGGTTTGCAGAGGTGCTCAGTAAATATTGATTAAATGGATGAAGCAAGTGTTACGATTATCCCATTTCACAGATGAGTAAGCTGACACAAGGTGGCTGAATCACTTGGTCAAGGTCACACGTCTGGAAAGTAAAGGGAGCTGGATTCAGACCCAGCACTGTGTCTTCGGTACATGTCTAGGAGTGGGACGGCTGAGTCATACAGTAAGTTGTATCTTGACCCGTATAAGGGGCTGCAAACTGATTTCCGGGGTTATTTACCATTTTACATCCCCACCAGGAACTGGCAGGAGGCACGGGCGGGGTGGCAGCGTGGGTCAGAAGCAAGTGCTGTCTGTGGATTGGATGTTGTGTCCTAAAATGCGTCTGATAAATCCTAACGCTAATGTGATGGTTTGGAGGTGGAGTTTTGGGGACATGATTAAGTGAGATTAGGTTAGGAGTGTGGGGCCCTTGTGTCCTTGTAAAAGACAAGAGCTCGCTCGGTGTGCGCACTCCAAGGCAAGCCATGTGAAGACAGGACCAGCAAGAGAGCCCTCCTCAGGGACTCGGCCATGCCTGCCTCCTGTCAGACCTCCAGACCTCAGGACCCTGAGCAGTAATGTTTGTTGTTGAAGCCTTAGAGCCCCAGGGATCTGTGGAGAGTTCAGAAGGCGTGGACTTGTCCTTGGAGGAACTCACAGGCCTGCTCCCTTCTGAGGACTGAGATGAGTAAGGGCTGTCCAAGGAACTGTTAACACCCATTGTTCATCAGCTAACGAGTGGGTCAAGAAAAGCTGATATGCATCCCGGCGATGGAATGCCCATCGGTGCTACCGTGAAAACACGAGGCTCAGTGGAAGAATTGCCAGTTACAAAAGACCACATATTGTATAATCCCATTTATATGAAACATCCAGAACAGGCAAATCTGGAGAGACAGGAGATGGGTGGTTGCCAGAGACCTACTGAGGCAGCGGAGGCATAGTTTCCCCCACTGCGTGGGGCCGCTGTGCTGCCCAGGTCCCCGGTCGCCATTCACACGGTAGTCATTCTCCACGGGTCGCGCCGCCTAGAGGTGGAGGGGGATCACGGCAGCTCTGCTTTCCCTGGCGGACAGGGACCCAGCTTGCTGGAAATGTCAGTGGCTCTCTTCTCTTTTCCAAAAGCCTCAGGAACCAGGGAACCCAGCTTGCTGGAAATGTCAGTGGCTCTCTTCTCTTTTCCAAAAGCCTCAGGACCCAGACTCCAATTTGGAAAGCAGTGTTGGAGGCTAGAGCACAGGGGGAGCTGCAGGTGCTGGTGAGAGTGTCTGGACAACGCTGAGAATGGCCCCTGGGATCCATCGCTAAGCCATTCTCCAGCCCAGGGTTGTCTCCTGGTGCAGGGGGCAGAGTGAGGCGTGCTCAGGAATTGCATTGCGCTGGAGACACTCGCTTCCCAATGACTGGACTTCTGAAGTTATTTAATGTGGGAAAAACCTCTGCACTGCTGACCTACCTCCAGGCAGCAGCAGGAACGGAGGGCAGAGATGCCTCTGTCCCTTTTGGCGTCAGCAATTCCTTCCTGGGTGCAGCTGGGCCAGGACAGGCACTTCAAAATAATCAAGTTTATTGAAGTGTCATTTATGGGCAGGTGTGCTAAGAACAATCATCTCAATGGCAGTACGATTTATGTGCAACAGTGCACCCATTTTCGGTGGACAGTTGGATGAGTTTTGATGAGTTTTACCTATGTAAACCATCACTCCAGTAAAGATAGAGAATATTTCCGTATTCTTATATTTCTTACATTTCCATATTCTTATTTTTCCACGTATCCTTTTGCCACTAATCACCATCCCTCCAACCCCCCACAGCTATTGACTGACCTGCTTTGTATTACTCTATATCCCCAGCGATTCCTATGAATGGGATGATACAATGTGTAACATTTCCCGTTTGGCTTCTCTTGCTGGGCACAAGGTTTTCCTCTTCACCCCTTTTACTGCGCGTGTCAGTACTTCATTCCCTTTCTGTTGCTAAATAGTATTCTATTCTGTGGATATGCCACAGTTTGTTTCTCTCTGCACACATCGATGGACACTTGTAGTTTGGGGCTTTGATGCATAAACCTGTTTTGGGTAAGTCTCTGTGCAGGCACCTGTTTTCCTTTCTCTTGGGTGAATGCCTAGGAGTAGAGTTGCTGGATTATGTGATGAGTGTCTATCTAGCTTTATAAGAAATTGCCAGATTCTTTTCCAAAGTTGTATTGTTTTTGTATTCCTACCAGCAACATGTGAAAGTTCCAGTGGCTCCACATCCTCACACTCAATGTTGTCAGTCTTACTAGTCTTAGCCATTCTGGGAGGTGGCCTATAGTGGTATCTCACTGAAGTCTTAATTTGCATTCCCCTGATGACTAATGGTGTCGCACACCTTTTCAGGTGCTTATTGGCCATTTATATACCTCCTTTTGTGACCTGTTTAGATATTTTGCCCACATTTTATTGGGTTATTCGCTTATTAATGAATTATAAGATGATACTCCAAAGGCAAGGAGTGAAGTTATTCAGAATTCTCAGTGTGATGAGAGAGGTTCCTAGCCTCTCTTTCTCTCTGGGGGTCTGGCCAGGATAACAGGGTGGGGGATAGTGGCTTTGCTGAAGTAACTTAAGGTGCAGAAAGATTATTTTAGCATAAAAGCATGCAGGTGGAGGTTAACCCCAAACATTAGGACTCATGAGAGTCTGCCAGAGGACTAACCCGTAGATTCCCTTAGACCCCTGCCCCAGAGAGACTGATGGGTAGGTCTGGAGTGGGATTGAAGAATCTGTATTTCTAACAAGTTCCCTGTTGCCACCTAAGCTGCCTGCCTAGGGACCACACTTTGAGTAGCACCTGAGAGATGACTGAGGCTGAAGTTAGACTGTGGTAACGAGCTCTTACTTTCCCTTCTTCTCTTCCAATTTGTAGTCTCTGTACCTTCCCCTTCTTCTGCCCACCCTGCAGAGTAGCTGTATGGCACAGAATGATTGACAACCCACGCCATCAAGGTGGAGAGGACCAGGGGGTCCAGGGGCCTCAGGGACCAAGGAAGAGAGGGAAAAACATCAAGGCAGAGAGCTTCCCCCACTGACTTTGAAGGGGTAGACACAGCAGTCATCCTGAAAGTTGGGAACAGAAGTCATGAACTTGTTATACCTGACCTGGATTTTTTTTTTTTTTTTTTTTTTTTGGTTGTGGTGGTGGGAGCGGGGGGTTGTCTTCACTGTGTTTAAATTCTTTTGAATGAGTTGTCAACATTTATAAATTGACAGTAACATAGGATCATATTTCTGGTTAATGGTTGCAACCAACTGTTCTAAATGTAAAGGGTATGGTTATGCTGTGAGTGATTCTGGCGTTTGGGTTTAAGATCTGTGAAAACATTTTGGGACACTGAGACCTGGAGAGATACCAAGAACCTTTTAGGGGCTGTACTTATAGGTGTCTGTGTGCACACATTTTTCTCCCCCCTCTCAGATGTATGTTTATTGGGCCAAAAAACAACCCTAACTGGAAACTTAACAGTAAAGACATTTTGATTTTGCAAGCAGCTGGTAAGAGGGAATTGACAAACTACAAAGAGTAAAATATAAATAAAGGAGCTAAAAAGAAGAAATGGAAAGGAAAGAACACCTACGGTTGCCAGTAACTTGAGACGGATGAAATAAGAAACGTTTTCGATTTCAGTTAGACCTTTAGAATTTTTCAGAGTGCATAAATGAGGAAAAATAAGGAGACGGAGTGAGTGTGGGAGAGGACACTGCCAAAGTGGATGAAGCTGAAAATCTAAATTCTTGTTTAACAATCCCAACAAATTGGCATTCAAAGTGTGCTATTAATAAAAACGCTCCTTTCAAAAAGATGACTTGGTGTAAACCACCTTTCCCCTTTATGCTTCCCTTGCTGTGCTCAGACCCTCAGGGCATGAAGCCTGGGTCCCAACTTCACTTTTTGCTGTGTATTAGCTATGTGACCTTGGACAATTTACTAGATCTTTTCTTTCTTTTTTTTTTAAAGATTTTATTTATTTTGTTAAGGTAGAGAGCGAGCTCGAGTGGGGGGCAGAGGGAGCAGACCTCCCGCTGAGCAGGGAGCCTCATTGGGGGGGGTGTCCATTCCAGGACGCCAGGACCATGACCTGAGTGGACGGCAGATGCTTAACCAACTGAGCCACTCAAGTGCCCCTTACTAGATCTTTCTGAGCCTCAGTTTCCTTTTCTGTAAGATGGGGATAATGAAAGCTACTTTTGGGGGAAACTGGACAAAACTCAGCATTAGACCATAGGTGAAACTCAAAAGGTCTTACAGGGACTGGGAAGATCTTGTAAAGGAGCAAGTGAGTCTCGTGGAAACTGGGACTAACCAGAGCAAACACCTCTTTGAAGAGTCCACTGCTTGTCACCTCCAGCCTCCGGGAAAGTGGGCTTGGTCCGGCCCCAACTTTCTGTTCTTTCGAAGTTATGGAATATCCCTTTGTTGATGTGATCTCTCAGGTTTTTGAGCGTTGACAATCAATTCACATTTTCCAAAAACAGCAACTCAACCAAACAGAACGAATTCTGCAGGACACACTTGGCCACCATCCTCAGGTTTACATCACTTGCCTTAAAGAGGAAGGGAATGAGATGGTTTCCATGCTGGAGAGACTTTTTTTCCGTTTCAGCTTTGGTGCAGGGCACCGTGCCGAATGCAAGCCAAGGTAATATCAGCTAACCCTACCCAGTGCCTGCTGTTCTAGGCCCTTCACCTAAAACTGTTCATGTGATACCCCCAAAACAATGCTTTTTCATTTGGGTCACAAAGGGGTTAAATAAAGCAGGGGAAAGTCCATTTTCAGCAACATTTAAGTCATCCGGGATTAAATACTGCAGGTAGGAGCCCACAGTTCCTTTGGAGACTTAGAGAGGAAGATTGCCTCTGCGGGCCCAGGACCCCGCCCTTTGATTTTCCTTTGAGGCCCCTTAGGACAGGGAGAAGGGTTCCCGGTAGAGGGACAGCAAGCTCGCATCCTCCAGGGGGCGGGCCGGAGGACCCCTGTGTATCTGGGGATCAGCAACATGAGTGATTGACTGAATGGGGAGGGAGGAGGGTGCTAATGGGTCCTGCCCACCGAGAAACCCAACTGCTGAGACAACTAACTTTTCCAGGCAGAGAGGGAGAGGGGCGGTGGCGTTCCTCACCCGCAGGCTTGGCTCTTTATGACTTCGTCCCAGGCCACAGCTCCCACCTCTAAGGGCAGAGCGCGCGCGCGCGCATGTGTGTGTATGTGTGTGGGGAGGACTTGGTGATCGAGGGTCACGCGCAGGTGGCTTTGCCGCGGTGGTGGCGGCGGTCGCAAAGGCGCCAGCGCTGGAGGCAGAGGAGGAGGGAGGGCAGGCCCACCACCACCGCTTGCGGACAGGTAAGGTGGGCACCGCAGGGGCTGCGGGGAGGGGCAGGGGGCGGGCCGCCGCGGGTCTCGCCTACCCACGCCGCAGCCTGCCTTGGGTAAGGGGGTCCAAGGGGGCCATCTGGGGCGCGGAGGGGAACGCAGGACGTCGTCTGCGAGAATGGAGTTGCTGGAGCCTGGGGATGCGCTAAACTGGGGGTAGGGCGACGACGGAATTGGACGGCCAGGAGAAGGCACGCGACCCGCGGATCCCCGGGGTTTGGGGGGGCGGGTCCCTGCAAGGGTGTGCGAATGGCTGCGTCTGCGCGCGGAAAACAGGTGGTCGCCGGGTGCTAGCGGTCCCTCGGGGCGCAGCGGCCCGTCACTGACTGCAGCAATGTCCCTCTTCCCCAGGCTGGCAGGGGGTTAACACCACGCTGGGGGGGAGCCACAGGGTGTTGGGTGTGCGCCTAACCTGCGGTCCCAGGGGCTGCCTCACCACTGTGCTGTGATGAACGGATGGACCATGGGGCCAACTAGAGACCCACCAGGGACACTCGTCGTTGCTAGGCAGGACTGTGCGCCCAGTGTGGCCAGATCGGTCAAATTCTTGGGAAGCCAGAAAGTGAGACACTTATGTAAAAATCACCTTTGGATTTTGGCCATTAACTTAAAAACACTTTTTATAATGAAAAGTTTTGAACATACATGAAAATCGGGAAACAAGTATAATACAAAATTTTTATTTTTAAAATGCTGTGTGAATCAAATAAAACATATTCACTTGCCACTTCTGGCTACTCACTGCCCTGGTCTAAGCCTGAGCTATTCAAAGTGTGGTCCTGGACCAGCAGAATCAGCACCACTTGGGAGCAGAAATGCTGAATCTCAGGCCCCACCCTAGACCTAACTGAATTAAATTCTGGATTTTAATGAGATCCCCAGCTGATCCAAATACATGTTAAGGTTTGAGAAACAGTGCTCTAGACCTTTTTGCCTGAACAAGTTTTATTATCCACTTTCCTGATTTGTCTTCCTGCCTCCAGGGTAACTAGGTGGAGGGAAGAATCTTCTTTAGGAAGGATAGGTTATTTTACACAGTAAACCTGATGGTGTTCACACTAGTCTTACCCTCTTCAGGGCCTTACCTGAGCTCTTCTCTTTTATAAATCTTATAGGATTGTTTTGAAGGTGAAATGAGTCAATACAAGTAAGAGCATTTGCGCATATTTTTATTAGTCAGGACTCTTTCAGTGAAAAGAGATCACTTAAACCAGGTTAGTCTAAATAAATACACAATTTTGTAGTTTCAAGGCTTGTAAAAGACTAAAGGAGGATTTCAAGTATGGCTGCATCCAGGGGCTTAGATAATGTACTTGGAACTTGGTCTCTCTCTGTCTCAGAAAAGGCAGTAGGGGCAACACGGGATGGCTCACCTGGACCAAAATTGTTAAGATTGGGAGCATGTGGTTTGCAAAAACAAAACAAACAAACAAACAAAAAACCCCAAAACTGAAAAACAAAAACAAAAACAAAAAGTGGGAAATTAATTGTTGGCATGGAAGGACCAGATGTCTCTTAGTTGGAAACCATATTCATTGAATTCAGATTATTCATTACTGATTTTGTCTGATCTCCTCTACTGGACTTCAAGTTCATTGAGAGCTGTGACTCTATCTTCCTCCTCTTTGTGTCCCCACACAGCAGATGTATTGCATTTCACATAATGATGTTCAGGAAGTACTGAATCAAATGTAATTGACTAAAGTAGAGATTCAGTCTCTGAGACACCAGCCTCAGGCAAGAAATCTCTCTACCCCTCTGAGTTACAGTGGAAGTCACTGTTCTCAAGCTTGTAGTATAAAGAACATCATAGACTGACTTTGGATGCCTTTGTTTCTCTCACTGCCACCCCTCAATTCAAAGTCATTTTGTCCCTTTGCAGGTGCCAAGCAGCTAGGAGAATGGGCCCAGCATGAAACAATTTCAAACCATGCAGCATTTTATTATGCAAAGGTAACAGGGTTTTTGTCAGCATGATCCCAGCCACAGTGCCACCTATGATTGTTACCTGAGTCAGGAAGGAAAACAGAAGATTTCAGTATTAGGTGTCAATCAAAGGCAGCTGCTATGTCCCCAAATTGTTAGGGACCAAGATTCTATTGAGAGGCAAAACTGTATTTCCAGTAACTAATAAGAGTCTTAAAAAGGCAAAAACAAAACCTAACAAAAAAGCTCCTTAAACCACCAAAACTCCCCAAACCAGAAACAACCCCCCAAACCCCCAAACAAAACAAAACAACCCCAAATCAACACCCAAACAAATCAAGCCAAACCAAAACAAAAATAGAACACAGAAATCTAGGAAGGTCTACAGAAGATTAGAATAGGGATACAATGCCTGGAACTGGATTTCTGTTCTGGTCCAACCTGAAAGGGAGAGACAGTAGGGAGCATAAACATGACCTGAGAGGGACTCAAAATTATTTCTCTTCTGAATTCCATCATGAGAGATCTTAATGGGTTACGCTCCTATTAAAAAGAGAGAGAGAGAGAGAGAAAAGGCGAACATATCAACCACTCACATCTTAGTCTGAATTAACAGCTTGTTGGCAGCTGAGAGTTGCAAACTCAACTGTTTACAGGATCCAGGCATGACATGTCAGCAAGTGAAATGGGCTAGGCATGGTGGGAATAAGATGAGCTGGAGAACACGTGCCCCATCTACAGGGAGCAGTTATGACCTAGCTCTGGGCGATCATTACCATGAGAAATTATAGTCTCAGTGTTACTGTAATTTTTTGAAACAGAACTTGGAAATCTAAATGTTTACATGAAATCTTTCAGTGTTTAAGAATATAAAAAATATTTACCTGGCTTATCTACTAGTTCTTAACCTTTGCTAATCACAACTTCCTTTGATAATCTGATCAAAGCAGTAGAGCCTGGGAAATTTATTTTGTATACAATTTTGTACAGCCTTCATCAGTTCCACTGTGTGCCTGTTGGTCCCAGCTAACACTGCTCTGCTGGGTATACTTTCCAAGAGAGGATCTGATTGGCTGGATCTGCCATCATCAAATGTGTAGCACTTCTATTGGGTAGAGTTTCGTTCATGGTCTCCCTCTCATGTTGTGACTGGGTTGCCTTTAGCATGAGCGCTGATTCTGCGTTCAATCAGGTGTGGCCAGTGGCTCCAGGGCTGGATGTACCCAAGGCATGGGCTCCAGCCCCCATAACTTTCAAGAACGAAGTATCTCAGGAGTTGCTTTTCTCAAAAGTAGCCATGGGGGCGCCTGGGTGGCTCAGTGGGTTAAAGCCTCTGCCTTCGCCTGGGGTCATGATCCCAGGTTCCTGGGATCGATCCCCGCATCGGGCTCTCTGCTTGGCAGTGAGCCTGCTTCCTCCTCCTCTCTCTCTCTCTGCCTGCCTCTCTGCCTACTTGTGATCTCTATCTGTCAAATAAATAAATAAAATCTTAAAAAAAAAAAAAAAGCAGTAGCCATGGGCACCCAGATATTTGAACTTCATGGATTGCTCTCCAGGATGCCTCCTCACTGACATTTCTCGCATCCCTCCAATTTCTTTCCATTTGGAAAACTCCCAGGAAAGTATACCCAGCAGAGCATTTCATTTCTTTATGAAAAATTTGGTAAAGTAGTTGCTTTTAGTTTTTATGATCTCAGTTAAAAATCTAGTCTATCAGAATAATGCAAGTACACAGTTAAAAAGACAGATTATAACATTTATAACAAATTACTAGTTTCCTGTTCCTCTCCTAGTCTATCCCTAGAGACAACTGTTTTCAACTCGCTTAGCTGATTCTTAGGGCGTTTCCCCGTCTTCATATTTCTATTCTTGCTTTTGTAGTTTTAGTTATTTCATTAACTCTCTCATTCACTCAATCAGTCGATTAATTAAACACATACAGAAAACACCTACTATGGGATAGGGCCCCGTGCTGCTATTGATAGAGGGATGAGCAAAACTAGATTCAGTCCCTCCTTTACAGACTTCCTCACTAGCAGAGGGTCTGATCTGTGATTCCTCATAGAATCACACAAATATATGTAAAATGGCACCTGTCGTAAGCAAACCCAGGAAAGGAACATTGCGCCATAAGAGCATAAGGGGGAATTTGATATGGTCAAGGAAATCAGCAAATGCTTCCCTGAAGGAAGTTGATTGAACTGAGATCTAAAAAGTGAGGAGACCTAGCCCTGGGAGAGGGATGCCTTGGCTGGGCATCTGCCTTCAGCTCAGGTCATGATCCTGGAGTCCTGGGATCATATCCTGCATTGGGCTCCTTGATCAGCTGGGAACCTGCTTCTCCCTCTGCCTGATGTTCCCCCTGTTTGTGTGCATTCTCTCTCTGTCTAACAAATGAATAAATAAAATCTTTAAAAAAAAAAAAAAAAGCCCTGGGTGAGAGGCAAGGGAGGAAAGGACAAGCATTTCAGATAGAGGGAACAGCATATGCAAAACCCAGTGGAGGGGAGGGAGTATTGTGGATATCAGAAGCCATTTCCCTGGCCACTTGGAACTAAAAATCTCTAAATGAACCTTCATAGTGGAGACTTAGAAGAGAGGCATTGTGGTTAAGATCTGGATCACGGGTTCAAATCTTCTCTCCCCAACTCATTAGCTGTTTGCTGTTAGATAAGACACCTAACTTCTGAGTCTCAGTTTTCTTATCTGAAAAAATTCTGTTTCTCAAATGTAGAGGGTTTGGCAGTGAGCATGAAATGACATAATTCTTATAAAGTTTTGCTCAGTGCCTGTCAAACAATAAGTGGTCAAAAAATGCTCACTGATATTATCACTGTATCATTTTTTCCCTTATAAATATTTCCTATATAAATATCAGCTGCTGGGGCACATCTTGGCCGAATCCTGAGGTTGTGAAGGCTAGCAGAGTCTGGGGGACAAACAAAGCTTGGGTTTGAATTAGTGACCATGTCTGATGTCTTCAGATCACAGCCGAGAGAGAACACACGGGGTTTGAAAGTCACCATGAGCTTGGTGACTTTCCTGGTCTGCAGCCATTAGCCCTGATTACGTGAAGTGCTTTAGAGCTGTGTGGAATCTCTCTTTTGCTCCCTATTAGGACTGTCTGGGCAGGAGGCAGAGAATGGATGCTTTGGGTGCAGGCATGCCTAGAATACACCGTAAGACTCTGCTGACATGCCCAAGGCTCAGAATCCTGGGAGTCCAGCCTTCAGCCAGAGGGTTGTGCTGGTCATTGTCTTTCTGTCTTGCCTGGGATTCTAACAACCCACTTTATTTTGACCTTGTCCCTGATCATGGTGGACACCCTGAGCCCAGGAGACAGGTTGTTTATAGTTTGTTACAACAATGTTGATAATACAATGCAGGAAAACTAGCATCTCTCTCTCTTTTCCCCTTCTTCCTTCTGCCTCTCCCTCTGTCTCTCTTCCTCTTTGGCTTCATTCTATCTCTGTCTGCAGTCTGTCTTCCTGTCTGTCTCTGCTTCTGTCTGTCTTCCATTATTATTATTATTATTATTATTATTTTATTTCTTTGCCTCTCTCTGTGTCTCTTTACTGTCCGTGTCTCAATCTCTTGTCTTTATTTTTCTCTGATCATCTCTCCATTTCTCTCTGGATGTAACAGTAAATTGTTTCTCTTGATCTCTCGGTCTCTTTCAGCCTCCCTTGCCCACCCTCCCACATCTCTCCCATCTTCTGAGCCCGTCTTTAAGATTAAAAAAAAAAATTATTTTAGAGGAGGGATTAGGGGCAGAGGGAGAGGGAGAGAGAGACTCAGGCAGACTCTGCCCTCAGTGCAGAGCCGACACAGGGCTCAGTCCCAGGACCTTAAGATCATGACCTGAGCTGGAACCAGGAGTTGGATGTATAACCACCTGTGGCCACCCAGGCTCCCCCTCCTTCTTTAACATTCTGCGATTTTATGGAAATAGTCTAGTCCCTCAACGAGACCATTTGTAACCAAGGACTTAGCTAACATCATTTTTGTATTTTTGTGTATGACGGCAGTGGGGGAAGTTAGCTGCTTTGCGCTTGGATATAGTTTAGTCAAGACAGACTTTGTATTAGCAGATTTGTGCAAATTGGTTCACAGGTTGTAAGATGTGACTAAAATATCAAATTCCCTCACTGTCAAAGCACTAATGGATTGGAGAGGTAGATTATAGAGGCATGTGCTCCCATAGGAGTTCTGCTGACTTTTAAAATTAATTTTTCTTAATTTTGTGGCCACTGCATTACACAGTGGTTTTGAGGAGGAACATTCAAATCCAAGTTCTTGGTGAGCTCCCCTAATAGAGGAGAACAGTGGTAATTAAATCAGAAGTGCAAAAATTGTTCTTTGGTTATTTCCTGCAAGTTTTCTTACCTTGGGGAACATTAGCAAGAGGAAATGTTTTGCAGAGTCTTGACAAAGTTAAGAGTATCTGCTTTTGTGGAAATGAGCAGATCCACAGATGAAATATTTGGGGGAAAAACTTCAACTATACAAGGCTTAGGAAGAGTTTTTTTTTTTTTTAAAGATTTTATTTATTTATTTGACAGAGAGAAATCACAAGTAGATGGAGAGGCAGGCAGAGAGAGAGAGAGAG
>NC_081564.1:9727884-9763941 GCF_022355385.1 Mustela nigripes
AGGGAAGCAGGCTCCCTGCCGAGCAGAGAGCCTGATGCGGGACTCGATCCCAGGACCCCGAGATCATGACCTGAGCCGAAGGCAGCGGCTTAACCCACTGAGCCACCAAGGCGCCCAGGAAGAGTTTTAAGATTCTTCTTCCTCTTTCTCTCCCTTCCTCCCTCCCTTCCTTTCCCGTTCTGTGTGGCATTCTTTCCATCTATATTATGCCTGGGTCTGTAGCCTCCTGTGCTTGAACCTGAACTGACATTCAAGGCACCTGAATTCAATCGCAGCCTTGCTGCTCACC
This sequence comes from Mustela nigripes, assembly GCF_022355385.1. Taxonomy (NCBI): domain Eukaryota; kingdom Metazoa; phylum Chordata; class Mammalia; order Carnivora; family Mustelidae; genus Mustela; species Mustela nigripes. Next base: position 9,728,174 of record NC_081564.1, read on the forward strand.
AGCTGTGTGGCCTTAGGAAACTTACTCAGCTTCTCTGGGCTTAAGTGTCTTCCTGTGTTGAGTGAGATGTTTTTGGGAGTACATGACCACTAATATATTTTTTCCAGGTCTAAAATTCTCTGACACACATGCCAATGAGTTTTGAATTTTTTTTTAAAGACTTTTATTTATTTATTTGACAGAGAGAGATCACAAGTAGACAGAGGGGCAGGCAGAGAGAGAGGAGGAAGCAGGCTCCCTGCTGAGCAGAGAGCCCGATCCGGGGCTCGATCCCAGGGCCTTGAGATCATGACCGGAGCCGAAGGCAGCAGCTTAACCCATTGAGCCACCCAGGCGCCCCTGAGTTTTGAATTTTTTTTTTTTTTAAAGATTTTATTTATTTATTTGACAGAGAGAAATCACAAGTAGATGGAGAGGCAGGCAGAGAGAGAGAGAGGGAAGCAGGCTCCCTGCTGAGCAGAGAGCCCGATGCGGGACCCGATCCCAGGACCCCGAGATCATGACCTGAGCCGAAGGCAGTGGCTTAAACCACTGAGCCACCCAGGCGCCCCCTGAGTTTTGAATTTTTAATATGTATTTTTGCCCCTGTTGAAGGGACAAAATGAAGAGGACAATAATAAAAAATGAACAATAAAACTAATAAAAAATGAACAAGTGAAAAAAACTATCCATAATCCTACCACCCAAAGAGCACAATGAACAATTTGATGCATTTCCTTTCAATCTTTTTTTGATACATAGTTTTAATATATGGGTTGTTTATATTATGTGTAACACTTTCAGTTAGAATTTCCTCCTTGGGCATGTCTCTCTCTGTCCTCTGTCTTTATGAACATTTGTAGTGGGTACATAGTATTTTGTCCAGCGCCAGGATTTCCATAACCATTCCCTGGTTCCTAAGCTTCTTGGTTGATGTCAGCTTTTCTCTTTTATGGCTGCTTTAGCCAGTTTTGTCTAAGGCTTCTCTGTATTGTTTTAGACCTTGAACAGAGAACTGAGGTCCAGCTTCATAGGGACACCCCCTCCATGCAGGTCTACTGGGTGAATCTGGACAGCAGGTACCTTTTGTTCAACCTAAAGAAAGTTTTTAATAATTAATTAATTTTATTTAACTCCCATATTGAAAAAAATCTACAGTTTCACACCAAAGTCTAGATTTCCAACTTCTCTTAGAAATGTAAAGATAGGGGCGCCTGGGTGGCTCACTGGGTTAAGCCTCTGCCTTTGGCTCAGGTCGTGATCTCAGGGTCCTGGAATCGAGCCCTGCATTGGGCTCTCTGCACAACAGGGAGCCTGCTTCTCTCTCTCTCTCTGCCTGCCTCTCTGCCTACTTGTGATCTCTGTCTGTCGAATAAATAAATAGAAAGAAACATAAAAATAATCTTAGGCAGCAATGTGCAGGTGGCCATTGCCTCCTTTGGTGGACACGGTCTCCTTGTGTCTCCAACCCCCTGAGACCGCCTCCTCTCATTTAGTGGTCCCTGTGGGCATTGGAGTTTGAGCCCTCTAGTAAGTTGATTGTGTTCGAGCTGAAGCCTGGTACCAGTCAGGCCCAGACTGTGATGTGCTGAACTTTTCACTCTCCGAACAGGACCCAGTAAATGCATCCTGGGCAGCGTGCCACGTCAGGCTGTTTTTACAGGTGCTGTGGGAATGGTGTGGCTGAATTTCTGTGCTCCATGTTGTTTTTGGTGGTTTGGGCTTAGAGAAATGAAATCATCACTTGGCTGCTGCCAGGATGCAGGGATGGGTAAACTCGGCAGAACTCCTAACCTGGTTTTGAAAATTCAGGTCTGTGATAGACCGTGATTTATTTCTTCTTATCTATAGTTTTAGGTTTGTGTTTGCTGCTTTCTGAAGTCTTCCTTCCGGAGCCTTCGCCAGGCCATCTGTAATCAGACCCTTCCTGGCGCATATTGCAATTTTAATTACATGCTCGTTTGTGTGCTTGTTTGTGTGTGTGTGTCTCCACTGTGGCAGAGATAGTGGTGCTCATCAGGCCGTATGCTCGGCCACCTTCCCACCTGCCTTGTGGTGAACTGGGTTCCTGGGATTGGTGCTGGCCAATGAGCTAGGAGAAGAGGGGTGTGGGGCACCTCCAGCTTTCAGTGCAGAAAAGGGTGTGAGTTCTCTGTGCATCTTGCTATGCTGTGTGGAATGTGAAGGCCTCATGATCAAAATGGGAAGTCAGATTATCATTTTAGCCTGGATTTCTAAGCTCCATAGACCCACAGTAGACTTTTGTCTACTTAATAATTAATTAATTTTATTAATTAAAAGTTCACACAACTTTTGTTGTGTGAAGCCATGGAGACCTTGGTGTGTTTGTTACTGCGGCATAAGCTGGCTAAAGCTGACTGAGACATCCTCTTAGACTTGATGAGTAGGGACTACATGTCCGTGTCTACAAAAGCTTTTGACCACCCACCAGTGTTCAATAAATATTATAAGGGATAAAGAAACCAATATAATTTGTGTTTTTTTTTTTTTTTGACTATATATACACCCAACTCTTCTTTCTCCTGGGATAAGATGTTAGCTTAAGACACCCCCCTACAGGGAGCCTTGGTGGCTCAGTCATTGGGCATCTGCCTTCGGCTCTGGTCATGGTCCCAGGGTCCTGGGATTGAGCCCCGCATTGGGCTCCCTGCTCAGCAGGAAGCCTGCTTCCCCCTTTCCCACTCTGTCTGCTTGTGTTCCCTCTCTCACTGTGTCTCTCTCTGCCAAATAAATGAATAAAATCTTAAAAAAAAAAAAGGAAGAAAGAAAAGAAAAGAATGAAAGAGACCCTCCTGGGGAATGGAGAAAAAAGGGAGAACTAACATTTATTGAGTATCATTGATTCCGTCATTTATGACCTACATTTATTTATTTTTTTTTTTTTTTTTAAAGATTTTATTTATTTATTTGACAGAGAGAAATCACAAGTAGACGGAGAGGCAGGCAGAGAGAGAGAGGAAAGGAAGCAGGCTCCCTGCTGAGCAGAGAGCCCGATGCGGGACTCGATCCCAGGATCCCGAGATCATGACCTGAGCCGAAGGCAGCGGCTTAACCCACTGAGCCACCCAGGTGCCCTGACCTACATTTAAAGGTGATGAAAAAGAAGCCCATGCACATGATGCAGTTTGCCCAAGGTCATAGAGCTGTCTAATACATGGTTCCGCCAAAATGTCTCCTATCCATCTTTTCAATTGTCTTCAGGTTTTGACTATAATACCTTCCCTGATCACCAGGCTAGATTATTTCTCACTGTTACATGTTCTCCTAACTCCTGGAACTTCCCCATATAATATTATCACTTCCCACTAGATTTTCAGTGCTCTGAGGGTAGGTTCTCTGTCTGTCTTGCTCAGTGCTGTATCTCCAGCATCTAGTACACTGGCTGGCAAATAGGAAGTACTAAATAAATGTTTGTTCAATGAATAAAAGGGAGGCAGATAACCCAGACTTTCGTTCTGGTACTGTCATTCCTCAATGGTATCATCTTGGACAAGTCATTTTACTTCTGTGAATTCTAACGCTCCTGTTTATAGAAGGAAGGTGTTTGGCTTCAGTGTTCCATAAATATTTCATTCACAAATTACTCTCTTATTCCTCCTCAGGGTCTCATTTGGGGTTACTTTCTCATCCTTTTAATTCCATTTCTATTCCTGGAGTCACTAACAGAGCTGGGATTTGAACCTAGGCAGTCTAAACAGTCCATGAGAGGGCCACCTGGCTGGTTCATTAGGTGGAGCTTGCAACTCTTGAGTTGTGAGTTCAAGCCCCATGTCGGGCATAGAGATTACTTAAAAGTAAAATCTTAAACAAACCCAAAAAACAGTCCATGACTTTAACTGCTTTTTCTACCCATCTGCTGCTCCGTCTGTCCTTCCATTTATCCACCATCATTCATCCTCCTCCTGTTATGATCACTCGTCCATTCATATATTTACCATCTCTCCAAACATCCATACCTCCATACATGCAAGTGTCCATCCATTTATTCATCCAGGGATTTTCTGTCCAAGTACCCATATATTCTTCAACAAGTACTTTTGGAGTGACTACTCTATGCCAGGCCCTGTGCTGGGGTACCCAGCTCCTACCCTCCCAGAGTCTCGGTTTCACGAGTGTAGGGAGCTTTCTCCTGTGCTGCTGTTAATGTGGGGTATTGAATTAATGCCCAATGTGTGAACTGGAGCTCTTCAGTTGATTTTACTGTATTGGTTTTTATATCCTCGGAGATAATATAAGGCTGTGTTGTTATTATTACATGTAAACACATTAGTTAATTAACCAGTGTTTATTGAGCACTTACTATATGCCAGGCACTGTTAAGTGCACACAAGACCCAACTTGTTCCATGGCTCTAGAGGCCATCTGTAACATTGTGTTCTAGTTGATTCTAGAGTGGTACAGGATAGTGGGATCATGCATTTGTCACTGTCTTAAAGGAGTCCATAGCCCTAGTATAATGATTAAGAGCTTGGGTTTGGAATCTAGACAGCTTGGCTTTGAGTACCATTTCTGCCACTTATTGGCTATGCAGTTTTGTCAAATCACTTCAGCTCTCTGTGCTTCAATTTCCTAGCCTGTAAAATAAGGATGATAATAGCCAGTTCATAGATTGTTATATGGCAAATAGTTATTTAATGCAAAAGCTCTCGGAGTAGTATCTAGTATATACTAAGCACTCAGTAAAAGACTAGTGAGCAACTTAGATATGTTTGCACTTGGCGGCTTTCTTTAAGAATTTTTCAGATGAGGAAACTGAGTTAGGAGCATGACCTATCCAAACCTGACATGATCAGCTGAACCTGGAGTCTGTGATAAATGGGTTAGTGACTATTCATTGATCTAGAGGGTATGTAGTTCATGTAGCTAGATACTTACCCAAGCTGACATAAACCAGTTATAATATTAGGTGACTCCATTTTGATGTTTTACCACTAACAGCTTTCAAGATCTCTCTTTTCCCCTTTTCCCTTTGCCCCATTTCTGATCAAGCCAGTAAGAAATCCCACGCGCTATTTCCTTTGGTGCCATGTGTGCAGGAACCTTCACCCAGCTCCATCCCCTAAACACAATAAAATAAGTGCCTTATCCCTCTCTTTGGTGAGGACATTCCAGATCAGCTTGAGTGCTTGCCCTGTTATCCCCAGAAAACTTCATTACATGAGTAACAAATCATTACCCACCCTCTTGGTGCCTGTGTGGCGTCATCAATCTTGACATCCAAACCAACTTTGGGTAGGGTTTTGATTCCACCTTCCATGGGGCAACCATAACACTAATGTTGACAGAGTGAATTTGGAGAAACAGAATATAATGGGTCTGAAGGAAATGACTGAGAAATTCCACTTCTCTGATGCTACTGGAGAAAGTACATATACTTGTGTGGGAGGAACAGTTCAATAAACCGTGGTATATCCTGGCATGGGGTAAGTGGCAGTCATTAAAAAAAATTAAGTAGGGTAGTTATGTACAGAGAAGGGTAGATCCTCTAAGCATATCACTGAGTGAGAAAAGCAAGATGAAGACTATGTTAAGTGTATCTGTATTCTTTTTGGAATTAATTTTTGTATGTGGTGTGAGGTAGGGAATCAAGATGTTTCTTTTTTTCTTTTTCTTTCTTTCTTTCTTTCTTTCTTTCTTTTTTTTTTTTAAAGATTTTATTTACTTATTTGACAGAGAGAGAGATCCCAAGTAGGCAGAGAGGCAGGTGGGGGCGGGGGTGCAGGCTCCCCTCTGAGCAGAGAGCCTGATGCAGGGCTTGATCCCAGGACCCTGAGATCATGACCAAAGGCAGAGGCTTTAACCCACTGAGCCACCCAGGCGCCCCTCTTTTTCTTTTTTTAGAAGATTTTATTTATTTATTTATTTGACAGAGATCACAAGTAGGCAGAGAGGCAGGCAGAGAAAGAGGGGGAAGCAGGGTCCCCCCGAGCAGACAGCCCAATGCGGGGCTTGATCCCAGGACCCTGAGATCATGACCTGAGCTGAAGGCAGAGGCTTTAACCCACACAGGCATCCAGGCACCCCAAGGTGTTTCTTTTTCTTTCTTTCTTTTTTTTGTCCATATGAATAACCACTTGATCCAGCATCATTTATTCAAATGATCCTTCTGTACAACAACAATGCCTTTATTGTAAATCAGATGACTTTCTATGTGTGGTTCTGCCCTACAACTTTATTTTGTGCCATTCCTCTATTTGTCTATCATGTGCCAACACCACAAAACCCTAATAACTATGGCTTTAGGTAAGACTTGAAATCTGCTGGTTTAAGTTTTCTCTTTGTCTTTCTTCTCTGTTGCTTGATTTTTTTTTTTTTTTTGTAGAGTCTTTGCATTTCCTTATAAATTTTAGAATCTGCTTATAAATTTCAATGAAAAAAACCTAGTAGGTTTTGATTGGGAATCCAGCAAATCCATAGATCATTTTGGGGAGAACTAAAATCTCAAGAACCCACTGACATGGGACATTTCTCTATTTATGTGAATATTCTTTAATTTCTATCTGCAACGTTTGTAGTTCTCAGTAGAAATCTTGCTTATCTTTTGTTGAAGTTGTTCAGATTAAAAGTATTTTTTGATTGTATGGTAAATGACATTTTATTTTATTTATTTTATTATTTGTTTACTTTTTAAGTAGACTCCACACCCAATGTGGGGCTTGACCTCATGACCCCAAGATCAAGAGCTCCATGCTCCACTGGCTGAGCCAGATTGGTGCCCCAGTGATGCATTTTAAATTTCCTTTTTCTATTGTTCGTTGCTAGTGTAGTGGAGCCTGAGTACGGCAGGAGGCCATTAATACCAACCTCTCCCTACCCAAACTTCTTCTGCAACTTAGTCTGTCTGTGTAAATTCATAGGAAAAAGCCTGGAAATGTACACACTAAACTGACCACAACCGTAACCTCTGTGGGGAGATTGGAACTTTGATTCTTGGGAAAAGGTTGTGCTCAAGAGGGATGTTAGCCTTATCTGTCTTGTTTCAATTCTTACATAAAATGGAATATTTTAATGTGTACTTGCATAATTAAAAATCTACTGGGGACTATGTGTGTGACTGATGAATTTGTTGAGCCCCAGGACTCCCTCCCACCCATGTCAGGAAGGTTACTGGATTGAGATTGTAATTAAAAGCACAAAAGTCTGATCATTTGGGTTGTTCTCTGCAGAGAGATGGTGTTAATTGAGAATCTGTAGGAGCAAGTCCAGGGAGGCCAGACTGATCAGCGTGTGTGTCCAGAATTGTTTAGAAAAGAGAGTTCCTAGACCTACAAGCAAGACAACCTGCCTGGGCATCAGATAAATTCCTAAAATGGAGGGGCTTGATATTGATATATCAAGCTGATATCCAACTGACTCCTGGATCACAGGACAACCTACAATGTCTGTCTTCAGCTGGGGCCCCCAGAAGCAGACCCAGAGACAAGCGTCTCAGTGCAAGGACTTCGTTTGGCAGGTGATTCCATGAAGCACTCATCAGGGGGTAAGTGAGACAGAGAAGGGGAGTAAGCTGTAGTGTTTTGCTGAGGGCCAGCTAGGCTCAGTCTTGCTTGGGGCTCTGGGAGGCTGTGAAGCACATGTTTCCGAGTTGCTCATGGTAAACATGTGGAAGCACTTCTCCCTTACTCACAGCAGCCATTGGTTGAGACTTCTCCTGGGGGCATTGTCTTGTTTTCTCGTTGACACTTCTGACCCGCTCTCCATACTGGATTAACCTGCTTTGGCAACCAGAGAAAATCCTGGCAAAGAATCACAGGTATTTATAGAAGTTATGAACTCAATGTGCGAGGGATGGTGAAAGGGACACCAACAGTGTACAGTATGGCTTGCTGTAGAGATTTGCAAACAAGAAGACATGTGCTGAGAAGAGAAGATGAATTTATTCCCCTGAGCCCTTCTGGTTCTCAACAGCAGTCAGTAAATTGGCAACCGGGTTGATGCATTGCTCTCTTGTGAGTTAGGCTGGTAGGAGTCAAGTATGATGGCCCCTTCATGGGAGTACTTGGCAAAACTGAATTTCTTAGACCAAGTTTGGAAGCTGGAAAGTGAAAAGTTGCACCAGGCGGGGACCAGGAATAAGTGAAGTGGGCGTAAGAGGGGGAAATATCTAGGAAGTGCTTGACACGGTACTTTGCAGGTAGTGGATGCTCAGTGAAAGTTATGTACAGAACACCCGGCGGCAGCAACCATTTCAAGGGACAATTTTAAGGAGGAAGTAGAACTGAGTGTAACTTACAAAAAGGATGCAAAAAAAAAAAAAAATCAGAACCAACCTGGAGGAGGTAATGAAAGACATCTCCACGCCTAACGCTGGCCTCTTGTGTAGACCTCGTAATTAGGATGACAGGCATTTTCTATTAATTGCAGTGATGGCGATTTCTTAGAGGTGAGGTTAATTGGTAATACGGGTGTGTAACATCTTCCCCTCAGATATGTTAGATGCCAGTAATTAACCTCTTTGTTCCAGGCGGCAGCCATTCATCATTTGTCTTCTTGGCGTTCGGCTGTCAGCTCTTTCCACATCGCCTGCTGCATTGGTTTTGACATATTAGCAGAGCCGATGTGGAGGAATACAAAAGTGAGTCATAGGGTCCCTGTAGGAAGACAAAGTGGATTTTCTGTTCACATGGCCCGGAGGAGAGCCGCTTTATCCAGCAGGTGCCTTGCGGTCCAGTGCTGGTGTCTTGTTTGGGTACTGCCAAAGAAAGTCGCTTGTCATTTGGGGTCATGCTTTAAATCTACACCTGAAAAATTTCCTGTTGTTCATCTAGATCCACACATGGGGGTTGCTGGACTCTGCCTCGGGTGGCCCCTCACCTTGTATGCTGAGGCCCGGCCGGTGGTTGTTCAGTGTATTGTGGTTTTGGAGGACAAGCTGTTTTCCAATTTAGATTCTCATAGGCATCTCCTGATAAAGGTACTTAATGATAGCTCTGCTGGAAATATCTATATAATAAAATACATGTCCAAAATGGAAAGAAAACGTACATGTGCAGCCTTACAAGGGCCAATGAGAATGATTGTACCTAAAAAAGAAGTGTGGCCTCTGCAATATGAAAAGAAAACCATACAATTAAAAGCATTCTATTTTTAAAAAATATTTTATTTATTTATTTGATAGAGATCACGAGTAGGCAGAGAGGCAGGCAGAGAGAAAGAGAGGAGGAAGCAGACTCCCTGTTAAGCAGAGAGCCTGATGTGGGGCTCGATCCCAGGACCCTGAGATCATGACCTGAGCCGAAGGCAGAGGCTTTAACCCACTGAGACACCCAGGTGCCCCCAAAACATTTTAAATTTTATTTCTTTTTTCTTTTCTTTTCTTTTCTTTTTTTTTTTTTTTTTTTTTGCTTTACTGAGGTATGATTGACAAATAAAAATTGTATATATTTAGGTTGTACATTTCTTCTGAAGCTGTGCAATGAGATGATTTAATATGTATATACATTGTGATGTGATTACCATAATCAAATTAATGAACACATCTGTGACCTCAGATAGTTACCATTTGTGGGTGTGTGTGTGTTTATGTGTGGTGAGGACAGTTTAGATTTACTCTTTTAGCAGATTTCAAGTAGATAATACAGTATTATTATTAGATAATATGGTATTATTAACTATAATCACCTTACATCTTACATATAATCATGTTATATCTTCAGAACCTATTCATTTTTCTAACTGAAACTTTATATCTGTTGACCAATAACTCCTCATTTCCCCCTGGCAATCACCTTTCTACTTTGTGGTTCTAGGAGTTTGACTTTATATAATTGAAGTTGACACATGTTTGATTTTATGAAGCACTATGCACATTATAACATACGTGAGCTAGTCAGTGGCAGCTCAACTTATGGTTCTTTATATATTTTATTTTACATGGTTATGTTTTAATATTTTTATATTTGAACTGAGGGCATCTCTTGTCAAGTTCTATAGGGTTTAAATGGGACCCTACCCTGGGCACATCTTGCTGATCAGAATTTGGATTGCAAGAATTTGATTTACAAATGTATGGGTTATTTAGAGCTTGGGATCCCATGGCCTTTTGCAACCTGATCACCTGATTTTATTTTTTGGGGGGTGCTCTTTAGAACTTAAAGGTTTTAATTGCAAAAGTAAATTTATTTTTGTTGGAATAGCATAATAAATACAATCAGGTAATAAGCAAACTATTAGTGATGTCCCATCACCCTTCTCCCCAACTCTCCAATACGTTTTTAAAGTTTAAATGCAGTGTTCCCAAACTTTGCTAGAGGGTGGGGAAATTTGGGATTTACCTGCCCTGCTCCTGCCCATTGCAGAGTGACCAGCAGTCAGGCACACTGTGTCTGCCTCTAAAAGGGAAAACTTAGTCTCTCTAATCACACTAATGACACCAAATGTGTGTTTTTTTTTTTTTTTTTCCCCTTACATCAAGCAATGCTCCAACTCTCTGGACACCAGCTGGCTCCATTCTGACTCTAGTTATCACAGACCCCACAGGTTAAAGTCTCAGTTCCACAAGACTGCCCTTCCCTTCAGTTCACATGCCAGTCGCAAGTTCCAGGTTGTGACCTGTGCTTCTGACCAACTGACCATAAATTGGGAGTTCCCCTAATAGTCTCTTTGGGTTTGACTAACTTGCTATATTTGTTCACAGAAGCCAGGGAAACACTTTACTTATGTTTACTGGTTTATTATAAAGGATATTATAAAAGATCTGGTTGGACAGCCAGATGGAGAAATATCTTCATATGGTGAGATATCTAAGTGTAGGAGCTCTTATCTGTGAAGTTGAGGTTTCCACCCTCTTGGCATATGGATGCATTCACCAACCTAGAAGCTCTCCAAACCCTTCTGTTTAGGATTTTTATGGAGATTCCTTTATGTAAACACAATTAATGAAATCACTGGCCATTGCAATTAACTCAGTCTCTAGTCCCCTCCTCTCTCTGGAGTTTGGGAAGGGGGTCTGGGCTGAAAGTTCCAACCTTCTAATCAGGCCTTGGTCTTTCCGGTGACCAGCCCTCTGGCCTGAAGGTAAGTGGGGGCCCCCAGCCACCAGTTATATTCATTAACATACAAAAAGACACATCACTGTAATGATTCCAAGGGTCTTAGATGCTCCAGTGTCAGGAACAGGAGATATAACAAAAGATGCTCCTAGCACCCCATCACTCAGGAAACCAGAAGGGTTTTAGGAGTTCAGTGTCAGGAACTGGAGACAGAGACCAAATATTTATGTCTTATTATGTCACAACCACCAACTATCCCAGTGACCAGTGACTTTAGGTAAGTGGCTTGAAGCCCGCCCCCCCACCCCCCTCCCAACAGCCGCAGCCTCCTGTGTGTACCATGGGATGACAACAGTCCCTGCCTCCTGGATTGCTGTGAGGACTGAGTGAGTTAATAGGCATGGAGGATTTAGCACTGTCTATCTTGCCTGGTGTAGGGGCTAAGGGTGGGTTGCCCCAGGACGGACCCCTTTTTGCATGAACATTATTTTGAGTTAAAAGCAATTAAAACCCACCAGATTAAGGAAAATCTCTTTATCTTTCCCTCAACTACCTGCTTGCACCAGGAAGAGTGCTATTAACAGAGATTCCTCTTTACCTAAAACACTTACCTGCATAATAGAGCAACCTTTGTTTTCCAGATACCTCCTATCACCTTCTTTCTAATGGTCCATCTCTCCTTTGGATCTTCAGATTCCTACCCCTCTCCTTACCTCTTAGTAGCACAATGTTGCCTCACTGTCTTTGGAATTTCCATGTCTGTGTGGATTCCTCATATATATGCTGTTAAATTTGATTTTCACCTGTTAATCTGTCCCACGTCAATTTGATTCTTAATCCAGCCAGAAGGACCTTGAAGTGCAGAGAAAATTCTTTCTTCCCAACGCTGGTATGGCATATATCCTTAACTAAGTGCACTATTTCTGAACCCTGAACCCTCAGTCTGGTTAAACAGAATTGCATAACACATATTCTAAATCAGAGTGGTGCAATTTTTCCAGTGTTTGCAGATTTAGTGCACTCCCTGGGGGTATAATTAGAATCAGATTTTGGGAAAGGTTGATTCACTCAGTCATCTGTTTTTTTTCCTCTTAATTTAAATACAGACTATACTGCAAGCCACTCTCCCCAGGTGAGCTGAATAATTAATGCCAGCTCTGATAATTCTGCCTGGCTTCAAAATGGCTCATTATTACTGATAACAACAAGTACCATTTATTGAGTGCTCCCTCTGTGCCAGACTCTGCCCCGAGTCCTTTTCTAGTTTTGAGTGTAGAGTGAAGTGTTCTCAAGGACTCTGAGTCACACTGTTGCCTCCTTTGAGCAACTTTGATCTTCTTCTCCAAACCTCAGTTTCCTCATCTGTAAAATGGGACAAGATTAGCTGCTCCCTTAACAGGGTTGTTTGAAGATCAAACACCCAATAAATGCGAAGGTCTAAGCCTGAAGCCGGGTGGGCTGTAAGCACTTGATCAATGTTAAACTTTATTATCATCATGTTCCTTAATCCTTATGACAACAACCCTTTGAGTAGATATGAAAAATATTTGGCTCATTTCATACAGCAGAGCTCTAAAAACAGGCGCCTTCAGTATTTCATTCCATTTCCCTTTATAATCTTCTTCACAGTATATTTGGGGTTGTGGATGTAAATTAGCTCCTTATCAACAGGAAAGTGGATATATACATTAGATTCATGCCACTGAAAATGAATGAGCTAGAACTCTGTGAATCAACAGGGGTGAGTCTCCAAAAAACATAATGTCAAGGGCAATAACAGAATGTTGCACAAAAATGCACACAGAATATTATTTACAGAAAATCTAAACATATGCAAAGCGGGGCGCCCACATGGCTCATTGGGTTAAGCATTGGACTCCTGACTTTGGCTCTGGTCATGATCTTGGGGGTCAAGGTCTTGTGATTGAGCCCTGTATCAGGCTCTGTGCTCAGTGGGGAGTCTGCTGGAGAGACTCTTTCTCCTTCTCCCTCTGCCTCTCTCCCCACTTGTGCATGCACCCTTTTTCTCTCTTTCTCATATAAGTAAATCTTTAAAAAAAATGCAAAGAAATTATATCAGGTTAGACATACACGTTACACAAATAGGTAGTAGAAGTACAACAGCATGCCTGGGATTGCAAATACCAAATTCCGAGTGTTTGTACATTGTACTCCCTCTGTGGAGGCAGTGGCAGTGCAGTTGTTGGGGGGCACATGAGAGCCTTTGGATATTTTGGGGATGTGTATTTCTTAATCTTTTGCTACCCTAGCCATGGGGAGAGGGTCTGGGGGGGGGGCTCTCTCTGTATTCTTGAGCTCCCCTTTCCAAATGAGGTTCTTTAACTTTCCTGAACCCACACTTTCCCTGCAACCACCTCATTTCTTCCTAGTATGGCTCAAAACAGAGCTTCCAGGCAGCTGAGGTCTTCAATTTGCATGTCAAAAGAGCCTACCTTTCTCCATCAGTAGTTCTGTTTTGTTTTTAAGATTTATTTATTTGAGGGGCACCTGGGTGGCTCAGGGGGTTAAAGCCTCTGCTTTCGGGCCAGGTCATGATCCCAGCCTCCTGGGATCGACCCCCAAATCAGGCTTTCTGCTCAGCAGGGAGCTTGCTTCCCCCTCTCTCTCTGCCTACTTGTGATCTCTATCTGATAAATAAATACAATCTTTAAAAAAAGATTTATTTATTTGAGAGAGAGTGCAAGTGGGGGAAGGGGCAGAAGGAGAGAGAAAGAGAGCGAATCCTCAAGCAGACTCCTGCCCAGTGTGGAGCCCCATGTGGGGCTTGATCTCAGGACCCTGCAATCATGACCTGAGCTGAAATCACAAGTTGGTTGCTTAACTGACTGAGCCACCCAGGTGCACCTCTACACCAGTGTTTTAATTACTTTTACCTGCCTGGCTTTATGACCTGTCCACTTCCAAACACTCCCAGGCATCCAAATGGCTCTTTTATTCCATTGAAGGGAGGGATAGGAGGAGAGAGGTATTCTCATTACCATAGAAATTGGGCCAATTTCTTAGTTAGGGCAGGGCTTAGACAAGTCAAAGCATATGATGGGGCTACCCTACTCCAATTCCAAGATATTTATAAAAGTGAAGCTTAATTAAAATGAGTAGCAAAAGCACTTTTGAAGGGAAAGGGGGATATTACATAATCTTTCCTTCACTCCCTCTAGTATACTGCCTGTTAGTGTGTGTGTGGACACACGTGTGCATGTGTGTATATGTCTTGGGTTGTGAAAGACAGGAGAAGCCAAATTTACCAGGCAGTCAGCTCTGGTCTTGTAGCAACTGGCCCTATTATCTGGAATGCCAAGATAGGAGGAGTTCTAAATAAGTATATTTTCCAGGTGACTGAAACATACGCCCTGAGGTCATCTATACTTATTTGCAGAACATGAGGTTCAGAGAGGTTAAGTAATTTTCCCAAGGGTGCACAGCTGGTAAAGTGGCAGAGCTGATAACCTGGAACCTCAATCTGTCCCAAGTCAAGGATTGTGTGTGTTAATATTTTCTAGTATGTTAGTAAAACTTCTATTTTATTGAGGGTGATTTTTTTTTAATATAATTTTTTATTTTTTATAAACATGTATTTTTATCCCCAGTGGTACAGGTCTGTGAATCACCAGGTTTACACACTTCACAGCACTCACCAAAGCACATACCCTCCCCAATGTCCATAATACCACCCCCTTCTCTATTGAGGGTGATTTTTAAGGACAGTCCTTCTAACAGTCACCTGCTTTAAAAATTGTTTTGCTTTCTAAAAGAGGACACAGAAACAACTTCACTTTTCTCCATATTGTGAAAGTCAGCTCTCCATCCATTCTGCAGGTATGCTCTCAGGTGTAATTGATTGCAATGTGGGAAAGGAAACTAACATAAATTTGACTGCCATGTGCCAGGCATCTCTAAGACATCTTACATATTCTTATTTGTGTTCTCTATTCTCAGTTATTATTCCCATTTTACAGATGGAGAAACTGTGGCTTGATGTATTAGTTATCTACTGTTGTATGACAGATTAACCCAGAATGTAGCAGCCTGAACCAACAAACATTAATGATTGTTCATAGTGTCTGAGGGTCAGTCTTTCAGGAGCAGCTTAGAAGGATGGTTCTAGCTGAGGGTTTCTCATGAGCTTGCAGTCAGAATGTGGCAGGGGGCTGCAGTCATCTGAAGGCTTGACTGTGGCTGGAGATTTCACTTTCAAGATGGCACACTCACGTGGTTGTTGGCTGGAGGGCTCAGTTCTTTGCTTCTTGAATGTTTCCATAGAGCTCCTGTGACCTCACATGATGGCAGCTGGCTTCCCCCAGAGTGAATGATCCAGGACAGATAAAGATAGAAGCCATAATGCCTTTTATGACCTGGTCTTTGAAGCTGTCCAATGTCAATTCTACTTTATTCTCTTTTTTAGAAGGGGAGGAGAAGTAGCTTCTACCTCCTGAAAAGTGGACTATCAGTGAATCAGTAGACATATTTTATTTTTAAAAGATTTTATTTATTTATTTGACAGACAGCGATCACAAGTAGGCAGAGAGGCAGGCAGAGAGAGGAAGGGAAGCAGGCTCCCCGTTGAGCAGAGAGCTCAAGGTGGGGCTTGATCCCAGGACCCTGGGATTATGACCTGAGCTGAAGGCAAAGGCTTTAACCCACTGAGCCACCAAGGCACCCCAGTAGACATATTTTAAAACCAGCATACTCAGAGAGGTGTGGTGACATGCTGAAGTTGATACAGCTCATAAGTGTTGGAGGTCAGATTCAACCACAAGCCCAAGAGGGCTCCATAATCTTCTCTTTTCACTCTACTGTGATTTCTCCCTGTAACTTTCCGTGTAGATTGTGTGTAAACCAAAAGTCAGTAGACTCTGAGTGAATTTGGGATTTCTCTTTTAACAGGTAGCATTTGTAACATTGTAGAGTGCTCAAAGAGCTTTTTTATTCTCTTCCTGTTTCTTCAAGATCTCTCAGGTCTCTGAGATTTGGGGGTAATTTTTGGATAAAATAATAATAAGGGTCTGTTTATTTATCCTTTGTATAATTTGCCAGTTTTCAAAGCTAATTTATATACAGGATGTCACCCAATTCTCCCCAAAACCCTTTAATAAATGGGAGCAAGTGATCTCATCTTCTGGATGAGCTGAGTGCTGAGCCATCATTTATGCTTCTTCCTTCTCTTAGCACTGGGTTAGGGCTGGCTTCTTCTCCCCCACAGGCCGCTCCTCTGTCTTCCTACTGGGCCCAGCAGTGGGACAAGCCATAGGAGCTTGCGGTCTTGGGAGTTGTAGGGGAGAAAAATATTTTTTCCCACCCTCTTAGATTCTATCATGAGGCCTGTGAATTAAAATGACAAAAGATTGAATCAGTATAAACAGATTCATGGGAGAAAGGCATACAAATTTTATTCATATTACTATTTTTATGTGCACAGGATTTCATAGAAAAGATCTAAAAACCCAAAGAAGAGATTAGATTGGGGACTTATTTTAACAAAGGGTAATAAATTGGGTAGAGATGACTGGACAAAGGAAATGGGAGTTTTGACCCCTAGAGGTGGTAAACTATGGGAAGGTAATTAGGCAATGTATAATGGATAAGGATTGTTTAGTAGGGATCATTATGCAGACTCAAGTCATCTGTGATGATCTCCTTTTCCTGGTGTGGGAGAGGGGGAGGGACACTTACAAATGGAAACTTATGTCACTTTTACAAAGGGAAATGTATGGCCTGCTTTGAGTCAGAAAGACGGAGGACAGAGAGCTTTTCCTGTGTCTTGTTTTCTCGATTGCCTTTAGCTCAAAATAATCTTTATGCCAGAGTGGGATATTTTGGGGTGGCATATGCTGGTCTTCTTCAGAGTTAACATTGTAATTTGCAAATACTCTTGTGAAAAGAGCATATTAGAGTTGGGTTCAAATCCTAGCTTCACCAAGTACTAGCTGTGGGGCCTTGCACAAGCAACTTTACAGCTTTGAATCTTGGTTTTCTCATCTGTATAATGGGGATGAAAAGTATCCATCTTATTGGACTGTTACACAGATTAGATAATTCATAAAAAGTATGTAGCTTAGAGGGTGGCGGACAGTCAACATTTCATGAAGAGGCACCTGACTTTTCTAACAACACATCTGCCCTTAGAGAAGCCGCTTCCCCACACACCAGGATCCCAGCTTGCTGTGGGTCTTGGAGAAGTCGCTTGACTCCTTAGCTACTTTCCCTTATAAAATGAGGGGGGTGTTGATTGCATAATTTCTTTCATCTCGAACAATCCATTGCCCCCGGATTGTCTATGCAGCACACCCAAACTGTTTATTTAAAAAAATCTATTCAGTATTTCCTGCTTGCTTTTGCTTGCTATAATAATTTTAGATAATAGTTGCACAGAATTAACAGAAGCCAGAGGGATTGTTCAGATTTTTTTTTTTTAATGCAGGGATTGAGCAATATACTGATGTACATAATTACCCCTTCTTTTCCCTTTGCACTCTAACAGGGCATAGTAAAAAGCAACCAGAGATTTCTTTCCCTTCCCATTGTCTCAGGAAACTGGCTAATGCAGTTTTATGTTAATTTGAAGATATACCAAATGGCATAGCTGAGAGGGAGAGAAGCACTCAGTTGTACAAAGTGCTTTTTAATCACTTACCTGAATTTGAGTGTCTGAAGGGTTTGAAGGGGAGCTTGGCACCCCGTGAGGGAATGCCTTTCCTGTCCTCACTGTACTTGATGAACAAAATACCCCCTCAGAGTGCCTCTTGCTGAAACTCACCAACACCAATGAACAGTATTGTTTTTGGCTTCTCTTCTCCGGTTTCTCCTGCCCCCCGAAATGCCTCACTGTGATTCTGGCCTGGACTCTTGTCTCTCTCTCTCTCTTTTTTTTTTTTTTTTTTGGAGAGGGGGTTGGCTCTTGTCTCTTAAATGCACTGCTTTCTGCTCAGCTCGCTGTTCATTTTTTGGCTAACCAGAAAGGCAGTTTGCTTTGAGCTCACTTTCTTGCTATAAAACCTTCAGCACCTCCCCATTGCCTCTATGGCATCGAGTACAGACTCCTCAGCCTGGAATCCGATCTCAACTTTCTTGGGAAGCCAAAGTGGGTGGCTTGGTCCTCCCTGCACGGGCTCTGGGACTTTAAACTTTGCCTCCCCATGCTGATTCACTCTGTTCAGTCCATTTTCCGTGGCTTTTTGCCTCTCCTTCCCTTGATTTTATTTTATTTTATTTTTTTGTTTGTCAAACTTGTTAAAAAAAATTCAGCCTACTATATTTGAAGATCTCACTGCCCTTCTTAAATAATTATTAAATGATTAATTATCATTTAATTCTTAGGCAGCATCCCACCTAGCAAGGAGAGGGGAGTTCCAAAGGGTTGCAGAGAGGGAAGACTTTTTAAAGGCAGGACAAGGAAGTTATAAACAGAAAAAAAGGATTCAGGAGCAGTCCTCTTCGTTTGGAGCAAAAAGGTCTTAGTAGGTGGATTACTTCATCTTCTTTGGGGGGGACAGAGAGGACCCTTGTGACAGATTACCTTATTGGTGCTGACCAGAAAATTCCTGACTAATCAGTTAGGACTACATACATTTCTGGGGGAGGTTCAAAGGGTAATTCGGTTAGGTCTGAAACTCCAGTTTGGTGACTTGGCTTAAGTGATGCCATTTTGGACCCGTGGTTTTCTTTTTAACAAACTCCAACTTCTGGGACCCAGAGAAAAAGGGTTTCTCTTTCATGAATACTTTCAGTTCCTTCTCTCTCTTCTGGATTATTGTTACATTTAATTTTGGGAACTCAGTATCCAGTCAAGAGGTTAACAGTACAAGCTTTGTAATCATATCGGGGACTGAATCTGGATTCAGTCACTTACTGTGTGATCTTGGCAAAGCCACTCACCCTCTCTGATCTTCATATTTAACATCTGTCTATTTCATTTTGTTGTTGTGGGAGGTCAGCGAAGTGATGTCTGTGGCAGCATGCTGTTTAGCACAGGTTTATTTTTAGAAATAGAAGTCCAAAATACCATTTAAAAAATATTTATTTGTGTTTCTTTTTGCACACCAGTGCAAAATTTCAAGTGGTGGGTTTTCTACGTTTGTAGCACGTATACTTTCAAGGTTTTGAAAACTTCAAGCTGCACTCAAAAATCAAAACAAAACAAAACCTAAAGCTGGGGCACCTGGGTGGCTCAGTGGGTTAAGTAAGCCTCTGTCTTTGGCTCAGGTCATAGTCTCAGGGTCCTGGGATAGAGCCCCACATGGGGCTCTCTGCTCAGCGGGGAGCCTGCCTCTCCCTCTCTCTCTGCCTACTTGTGATCTCTTTCTGTGTCAGATAAATAAACAAAATCTAAAAAAACAAATAAACATCAAAACCTTAAAACTGCACTAAAACTTCTGGGACACCCTGTGTCTCCTTACCCCTGGACTTTGGGGTCAGCCAATATGTCTTCCTTTGGCAGGAGTAAGGGGGAAGTCATGGGACCACAGGTCCAAAGGGGCGGAGAGACACATGGAACAGAGCTGCCCCAGCTGAGCCTAACCTTAATATGCTGACCTGTGTGTGCGTGAGAAGTCAATGGTTGTTGGCTGAGGTTTGGGATGGTTGTTACATAGCAACAGTTAATGAATACACAGTGTTAACATGTGTCCAGCCTGTGGTAGTTTCTGAGTAAATAGTTATTGCATGAAATTAGCAAATTTATGTATTGTGCTTTGGGAAACACTTTTGTTTTCAGGGTTAATGGTTTATTTAATTAATTAAGGACTTCTGCTTTCAAATGGGATGTTAATTCATTAGGATATTTGCGGGAATCAGCATCTGAGATGCTAGGACTTAATACCAGGCAAATGCCAGTCCGCTTGTGGAAGCTGATTGTGGTCCGTGATTCTCAGGGACCCGAGCCTCTGTAGTCAACATACAGTCTGCTTAGAAGACAGACCTGAAACAGAGGCACGATCCTTTTCTTTTTTTGTACTAAATCTTTGAAAACTCGTCTGTACTTTACACTTATGGCACATTTCAATCCGTATGCCAAATTTTCATCAGAAATATTTGATCTGGATTTAGATTTCATAAAATTTACAACTGGCAAAGTCGACTCACATAACTAAGTCTCGAACATACTTAAAAACTTTTCTGGTAGCCAAATCGGATCTCGGTTTTGCAATTAAAATGAAATAAAAGGAAGAAAAATTCATGTCTGCCGTCATACCCGCCCCATTTCAAGTACTCCGGAGCCACATGTGGCTTGCGGCTACTGTATTGGACAATGCACCTTTGGGTTTTTCTTGGGCATCATCTTCCCCAACCCTTCAAGGACACTTTTGCGTCAGGTGGCACCGTTATACAATTCATCTGTAAGTTAGAAATGTGCAGCGTATCCTTGACCCCACCGGTCCCCATCCTAGCATCCCTCCAGTCATCAATCCTGTTGAATCTGCCTCATTCATGGCTCAGGAATCCATTTTCCTCTCTCATCTGCAGTGTTACCTCTCTAGGTGGGGTTCTTGCGGTCTCTCACCTGAATGACTATGCCATCTCCTCATTGGAGTCCCTAGGTCCTGTCGTCTTTGTCTCACCCACGGCCCCTCTCTTCGCCACCTGCACATGGCTTGATCTGTCTAACAAGCACATCTGATCGTCCAGTCCTCCTGCAGCTTGAATCTTTTCCACAGCTCCCTAGGACTCCTGGGATAAATTCCAAGTCCCTCAGTGGGATTTACGAGGCCCTGCTGACACCCTTCTCACACATTCTCTCATTCTCTGAACCGGTCAAGTTGTAACGATGTCTCTTCAGTTTCCCCTGTGACTCTGGGCCTTTGCACATGACATTCTGTCTGTCTAGAATGCCATTTCTTTTTTTTATTTTTTATTTTTTATAAACATATATCTTTATCCCCAGGGGTACAGGTCTGTGAATCGCCAGGTTTACACACTTCACAGCACTCACCAAAGCACATACCCTCCCCAATGTCCATAACCCCACCCCCCTTCTCCCAACCCCCCTCCCCCCAGCAACCCTCAGTTTGTTTTGTGAGATTAAGAGTCACTTATGGTTTGTCTCCCTCCCAATCCCATCTTGTTTCATTGATTCTAGAATGCCATTTCTTTTCCCCTTTCCCTTTCTGCTTGTCTTTCAGTTTACCTCCTTGGAGAAGCCTCCCCAGATTTCCTCATGTCTGCATTAGGTGCTCCTCGGTGCTGTCACATCTCTGGTACTTCCCCAGCCCTGCCACCTTCTGGCATTGGCGACAGAACTCTGTGTGAGGATGGACTGGGTTGCTTTCTGCACTACTGAATTCCTAGTGCTTAGACTAAGTGCCTGGTAATAGATCTTAAATAAATTACAGATCATGCCCCCCAAACCAACCTGCCATTTGTATCATATTATTTAGAAGTATCCCAGTGATGGGAAGCAGATTCAGCCATACTCTCTGGAAAATCAGTTACCAGGACAAGTCTGACGCATAGTGGACAAATGGTCCTGGTGTCTGTGGTGACAGAAGGGTTAACATATCTCCCAGAAGGGTAACGTGTCTCCGTTATCCACTGGAGTAATTGTTGCTTGCACTTTTGCATGCTTTTTTGAAACATACCAATATCTTTCCATTACATTTAGAATACAACTCAGGTTCTCCATACAGCCTATAAGGTAGGAATAATCTGACCCTGACCACCTCTCCCTTATCATTTTCCCCAACTCCCCTTCTTCATCATCATCCCTGGCTCATTTGGTTCCAGCCACACTATGCCAGTCTTCTCTTTCTACCACAGGGCCTTTGCACTTGCTGTTCCTTGTGGCTGGGCCCTCTTATCCTTCTGATTTTAGTTCAAATGGTTCTTCCTTTGAGAAGCTTTCCTTAATCTACCTAAAGTAGCTCCTCATCCAGTCCCTCTGCAATCCATTATCTTATTTTGTTGTCTTCATAACACTTACTCTTGTCTGAGATTGTCTTATAATATATGTATGTACTTTCTTGTTTACAGTTTGTCTCTCCTCAGCTTGAGGACGAGGATCTCATTTATTGCTGCTTTCCCAGTGCCTAGAACAGTGCCTTGAATCTAGTAGGTGCTCAGTAAATACTGGTTCAAGGCACACCTAGAGAATTAAGCTTTTTCAGGAAGCAGAAATAGTCCCAGGGACCAGTTTAGGCAGATCCCCAAACATGCTTCTTTCTTACCTTTTAATTTGCTCAACAGTTTTATCAGTTGGAATTATATCTTTTCATTTTAATATGATAGGGCTGGTTCACGGACCCATAGTTTTATGAATTTAGACAAACGAATGCAGTCATGTAACCACTACCACAATCAGATACAGCCAGCTGAACATTCTTTTTACTACTCTGGGAAAGGTAAAAATTCCACTCTAGGAAAGCCATTTCTGCCTCTCTCCTGGGAATGTTTTAGCCCTGAAGAGATCCTTCCTCTCCCATCCAGAGCATCTTGGAGAGAAATCACTGTCATCCCTTTCTTACTTAATGTTTAATTCCAGCAAATAGAAATACTCTTATATAACTGGCATTGTTCTGCCCAGGAAGGAGAAAAAAAAGGGAAAATAATTAGAGTCCTCTCAATGAAATTAGGAGCCTGCTGTAAGGTAACTGTCCCTCCTCCTCCTTAATTTAAATGGATGTGCATATGGCTAGTGGCTGAAGCATTTGTCAAATATAGGCGCATCCGCCAGCATCCTCGCCATTGCTCCCAGATTTCCCCGGATCTGCAGTGTGGCATTCTTGGAACCGTAATGAAATCCGGACTGTAGAGACTCTGGTGAGAAATAAAGTGGAAACAAAACAACCTCTTGCCAACCCACGCTCTGCTTTAAATAAGGAGCAACATCTACTGAATAATTCAGCCCCTCCTGTCAAAATATTTTTTGGGGGGTGGGCTATTCATTTGGAAATACTCCAGGAGCCTTTAATTACAGACTTTCATGCCTTGTCAGGGCTGAAAGGAGCATTTTGCACATCGCCTTTCTGGCTTTGGAGAGGCTGTTGCTGTGATTGGGGTTAAATGCGTCGTGACCCTTGTTATCAGAACACACACCACCTTAGTGGGGCCGGGATGCAGGATGGGACTGTTGTCTCTCTTTGCTCTCAGGGCGTGGCTTCATTTCACATTTGATCTGGTAAACTTTTCACCTGTGATCGGGGCTCTCTTGTCTGTGCTTGGGGCTCCCCGAGGAGGGTCTGGCCCCAGAGAGTGTCCCAGGAGGAGTCTGGCCCACGGAGAGAGTTTTAGTTTTTAACTTCCAAGATCTTCAGGGTGAAAGCCAAGGGGAGATTCCCAGCTGCTTGTAAACCAGGTTTTCATGAATTGCGGGCTCCTGACAGAGCTCTACCCTTTCAACAGTAATTTCTCTCTGCTGAGCACCCACTCTGTGCTGGGTCTGTGAAGCCCTCTCTGTCCACAGCTTCATCAAACCTGCGCGGTAGCTCTGGGAGATGGGGGTCATGATGCCCACTTTGCAGATGGAGAAACTGAGACTCAGAGAGGGCAGAGTGCATGCCCAAGGTCACAGAGCTCGTAGAGATCGACGTGGAGATTGACACGCAGGACTGTTTGACCTCCAGGCCCACGGGTACTTCAGACCCATGCTCAAGGGTGCTGATATCCGAATATAGCCCCCATTGCGAGTTTTAAACGGTTAGGGCCTGGCCATCTGAGAAGCCCCGCAGCGTGCTGATGGAGAGAGCACAGGCATCCCTCAACCCAGGAATGAGGAGTCAGAGATGCTCTCACTGGCCAGTTCATTCAGGGAATGGACCCTGCAGTCAGCCCTGGGGGTTTGAATCCTGGCTCTGCCACACTGCTATGGTGGGCCGAATAACGGCCCCCGAATATGTCCGCATCTCTGAAAGTCGTGAACGTTACGCAATACGGCAAAAGGGACTTTGCAAGTACGATTAAGTTTTGGACCTTGAGACAGGGAGATCCTCTTGGAGTATCTGGCGGGCCCACTGCCACCACAAGGATCCTTGTAAGAGGGAGGCGGGAGGGTCAGGGTGAAAAGAAGCACGTCCGCTCTGTCCGTCCCATGCTTTTGGAACTGATAACGCAGACAGGGGGGCTGAGAAATAGCACATGCGATTTGGGAGGCTGGGAATCCAAGATCAAGGTGACAGCGGCTCTGGTGACTGGTGGGGTCCTGCTCCGTGGTTCATAGACCGCCCCCGCCATCTGCTTGCTGTGTTCTCCCCTGATCGAAGGGGAGAGGGACTCTCTGGGGCCTAGATAACCTTAGAAAGGCCCCACCCCCAAATACAGTCACGCTGGGGATCCATCATGTTTCCACACGTACTTTGGGCGGGGGGACGCAGATTCTAGTCTGTCGTGACAGTGGGAGCAGAGATTGGACAGATGTGCTTTGGAGAAAGAGGAAGGGACCCTGGGCCCAGGGAGGCAGGCAGTCAGTCACCAGAAGCTGGAGAAGGGGAGGAAGAGCATCCTCCCCTCCGAGCCTCTGGAAGGAACTGGCCTTACTGACACCTTGACAGGAGCCCGGGGAGACGGACTTTGGACTTCTGACCTCCAGAACTGGAGGAGAATACATCTGCAGTGTCGTCAGCTCCTGTGTTGATCGTAATTTGTTACAGTGGCAATGGGAAGTGAATACGGCCGATGGGTGTCTCTGGGTTAAAGTACGACCCTCTCTGAGCCTCAGCACAGTATCTGTGAAATGGGATGATAATGGCCTGTGGTCGCCCGGGAGTGAAGGCGAAAGGAGTTGACGCGTATCAGGTCCTTCGTGTCGGCACAGAATGTGTGGATTCAATATCAGTTGTTACTACCACTGCCACCCACTGATCATTATTATTATTAGTGCTTATATGAAAACTAGTGCATGACAGGTAAAGAACCCTGGAATAAAAACCAGCCCAGGGGGGCACCTGGGTGGCTCAGTGGGTTAAAGACTCTGCTTTCGGCTCAGGTCATGATCTCAGGGTCCTGGGATGGAGCCCCCCCGCCCCCAAAATTAGGCTTTCTGCTCAGCAGGGAGCCTGCTTCCTCCTCTTTCTCTCTCTGCCTGCCCCTCTGCCTAGTTGTGATTTCTGTCTGTCAAATAAATAAATAAAATCTTAAAACAAAACAAAACAAAACAAAACAAAACAAAAAACCCAGCCCAGGAGTGACTTCTCATTGGGCTAAATCGTATCTTCTCTCTTGCTGGGATCTTACACTATTTTATTTGGGGGGACTTATTCTGTAGTGGGGACTAGTGGGTGAGTTTTCGGGGTCCTGTGCGTTCCCCGTCACTCCACCCTGCATAACGTGTGGCTGACACTACGTGCTGCGCGAGTAGCTGAGGCATGATTAAAGACAGAAAAATGTGTGTTTCTGTGCTTTTTGTTATTGTTTTCCCGGGAGCTTTGGGGAGAGTCTGGCAGACCCTGGCATCACTGGGGACCTGCCTTATGGAGATGGGCTGGCCTCCTGCCCCCAGCCATCTGGCAGACCCTGGCACCACATCGCCAGGGCCCCCAGCACTCGCTCCCAGACCTGGTCCAGCCCTTGACCTCCGCCTCCTGCCAACAGCCGTGCTCTGCTCACCAGAGAAGTAATCTCCATGGTAACAGTTTGGGGTGCATTGGGCCACCTGGAGCCAGAGGAGCCGAGGAGGGAAGGGTGTCGGTGCCCAGTCAGCCCTTCTCAGGGACCCAGAGAGATCTCAGCTGCGGTGTGGGGCACGTCCCCAGAGCAAATGAGGAGTGGCTGGGCCTTGTCTTTCGGTGACTTCTTTTCATACTTGCTCCCTGCTTTCTGTCAGGTCCTCCCTTCCCCAACTCTGTGCCTCTGAAGAACTGTCACTTAGCCACAGTTGTCAGCTAAAGGCTCTGGGATTTCAACCTTCCCCCCAGCCCCGCCCCCAAACCCCTTCCCATGTACTTCCTGGTGGTGTGACCTTGAGTAAATGATTTAACCTTGCTGGACCTTGGTTTTGTCATCTCTGGATGGGCTTTTGTTAACATGAAGAGGGAATGTGGGATGCCTTAGCATGATGCCTGAAAGTAAGTACTTAAAGTATACTCTATGTTATCTGTTGTTTGAGATGGCAGAGATGGAGGCCTGGATACTGTCCTCAGGACCCTCTCGGTCAGCAGCCCTGCTCGCCTTTCCTCTGGGAGCAACTTCTTTGGGCTTCTAGCTCTACCCCCCCTCATCCCCACCCCCACCATCAAAACTTACGAGTTGTCTCTGGTCATCAGGGTAAACAGCTAGTTCTTTCTCTCTGATGCATGGGTCTGTTCTCAAATGTTCAAGGCTGAGTTGGGGGCTTTTAAAGTTCTTTTGCATCTTAGAAGAGGATTCCCAGTGATGATGATGACTTAATGCCAAGACAAAAGCTTGGGAAGGTAAAGGTTTCTGGGTACCAGGCAGTGGGAGGATTAAAAAAATGGTCCTGAAGCTCAGAGAAGTCAATCCATTTGTTCAAGGCCACACAGCCAGCAAGTGGTGAAGCTGGCATTGGAACCTGGGAATGCTTTTGTACTGATCTCAACGTTCTCTTTTCCTTTCCCACTTAGTCTCTCTAATGTTTCACCCACAGTGATGCATAGGGAACCTTATCAGTCAGATGCCCTGAAACCAGTAGTCAGATACTGGTCCAGTAGCGAAAACTCAGGAGGTTGCTGGAGACCAACGTGGCTCCAGTCCCTCTGAGCTCAGCTGGGAGATCCGACTGTCAAAAACCTCCCATCTTCCTAGAGGGTTTTGAGAGGTATTTGTAATGCAGATCTGACTCTGGGCAAGGACCCAGCCCCCTACCTCTGGCTGAGCCATTTCCTAAAAATACAATAAGACCTTTTCCCCGTTGCAAACCTTGAGATCTGGAGCCAAGTGGAGGTGCCCTCTGCAGCTGAGCCCTCCCTCTGTCCCTGTTTGAAGCACATTTCCGCCCCATCTTTGTCCCTCGCTTTCCTTCGGGAGCTGGAGGTGTCAGAAGGAGAAGAGACTCAGCGACTCAGGTGTCTGGGTTGGGGACTGAGCGCTCCTGCTGGGCTCCTGCATGTAATTAAGACTTGAAAAACCTCACCGGGGAGGTGCTGGCGGCCGTGTTATTAATCTCAGGCACCTGCAGGGGAAGGGGGTGCCCAGCATCCCCAAATGGCCACTCTTGTCATTTAGCTGTCTCAGTAGCATGAGCTTGGGCAAAGGCTGGTGGGATCCATTGTTGCTTGTGGGCAGAGCTGAGCTCATTCATTCACTCACTCTGCACCCAATTCATTCCTTCCCCAGAGAGCATTACTAAGTTCCCTTCATAGGCTCAGTCTCAGAGAGACAAGATGAACAACCTGTGCCCTTCGGGGCAGCCAGGGCAGTCAATTCTCCTCCTATGGCAAGCACAGAAATAGCAGAAGCAACCGTGTTAATTGCAACACTGAGTCCATTTGTCTGTCTCGGAGGCTTCCTGGAGGAGAAGGCATTTGAATCGCCTTTTTTTTTTTTTACCTTTTCAGAAAGACAGAATAGTTCATGTTTGTTGTGACAAGTTCAAACAAGACAGAAGCATGTAAATGAAACAAAAGGCCTCATGTTCTTTGCTGTCCATTCTACCAACAGAACTAACCACTATTATTGGTGCAGACTCTCTCCTTCCCGAGTTTTTCTGTCAGGAAGAAATATGTGTATCCCCGATGTCAGCTTCCAGGTCTTAGGGTGCTTTGTTGTTTTCCCGAGGCCAAATGTAGAACCTAGCACATCTTTGAATTCTTATAGAAGAATCTGCCCATGGGTGCAAAAGCCCTAGGTTTTTGTGGGACCTACTTGGGGGAGGCAGAGGAAGGAATTACATTTCGAGGGGTTGGGGACGACATGAAACCTTTCCTTCCACCCTGCTAGGTTCTCAGCTGGGGCTCTGGAACAAGGGATGGATTAACAAGGGAAACACGTTATTAACATGGACACTGCGTCTGTAACCCATGACCGTGCCCAGTGAGAGCTCGGGCGGCCGATAGATCATCTTCAGCTAAAGGAAAAGAGGTTTGGGGTTTATTGAGTGGGAGGCAAGTCTGGGAAGTATGGTCAACCAGGGTTGTTTATAGTAAGGGTTGTTATGCAGAATGAAGTGTGTCTTTACCAATGACCAGAGTCAAGGAGAGGGAGACACTGCAACCAATGGAAATTTCTTTCATAAAAAGAAAACATGTGTCCTGGTTTTAGAGTTTTTCCCGTGTCTGCTGGTTTTTAATGGCCTTTAGCTCGAAATAATTGAAAAAGGCATATTTTGGGGTGGCATGTTCTGGTGTACCTCAAAGGCACATTCCAACCAGTATCAAGTCCTGACCTTGGCCCTGTCTCTGCTGGGGCTGCTTCTTTGTCTTTTCCCTCCAGCGGTGCTCAATCTTACCTCCTCCTCCATCGCCTCCCTAAATTCCCACGTCTCCTTTCTTCTATCACTCGGACCCCAACTTGCTCTTTGGACATGCCTTGGGTTCCTACCCTCCCCAAGTTGTCATTGAAATATTTTTTCCTTGCAAATCCATTGCTCATCTCAAGAAGGATCTGGGGAATGAAATGTCCTCCATCTTGTAACATAGACTCAGACATGAAGTTGTCTAACTTTTTGTCATATTTATTTACTAGCAAGGTGGGATCATAGGACATGCATTTTTCCACAATTAGCTTTTTCAAGAACAGCTTTATGGAGACATAAGCCATATACCATACAATTTACCCATTTAAAGGGTACAAGTCAATGCTTATAGTATATTGATAGGGTTATGCAACCTTAAAATAAGTCAACACCATCTAAATTTAGAGCATGTTCATCCCTGTGGAACGAAACCCACACCCATTGGTAGTTCCTTCCTCTTTCCCCTCACCTTCCCCCAGCCCCTGGTAACCCCTGATTTATTTTCTGTTTGTATAGATTTGCCTCCTTTGGACATTTCATCTAAATGGAATCATTTATATGGCTTCTTTCACTGAGTATCATATCCTCATTCCTTTTTATGGCTGAATCATTTTCCATTGTATGGATGGACCACACGCGATTTATCTGTTTATCTGTTGATGAACATTGGGGTTGTTTCCACACGTTGGCAATTAGGAATAATGCTGCTAACAATATTAGTGAATATTGGTGTACAGGTTGTTGTGTGGGTGCATGTTTTCAACTCCCTTGGGCATGTTCCTACGCATGGAATTGGTGGCTCCTATGGTCATTTCTATCTTGAACAGTTTGAAGAATTGCTAAATTGTTTTTCAAAGGCTGTACCAGTTTACATTCCCATCAGCAGTGTATGAGTGTTCCAGTTTTTCCACATCCTTGTGAACCATTATTATTATTAACCTTTTTGGTTATAGTCAATCATTGTGGGAGTGAAGTATAATTTACCTTTTTTTTTTTTTTTTTTTTTTGGCTTACTAATGATCATGGGCATATTTCCAGGTCAACAGGTATAGATTTACCTATCAGATGGATATATCCCAGTGGTTTTTATCCATTCCCTGCTGCTCAATTAGTCAGAATTATTTTTTCCAAGTTAAAAAAACAATCCAACCCAAACTAGCATAGGCAAAAAACTCACCCAAGTCAAAAGGCTAGGCTTCAGGTGTGGCTTGATCCAGGTTCAAGTGAAGTTACCAGGATCTACTTTTCTCCACCTCCAGACTCTATTTTCTTTGTGTGAGCTTCATTCACAGATAAACTGGTCTCATGGTGGTAAAGAGGTTGCTGCCCTACAAAACCCAAATCCTGCTGAAAATAGTTTCTCAGTTGCTTCTGCTGGAGTTCTGAGATTCACTCTGATTAATTTGGCTGAAATCACATGCTCACTACTAAGCGAATTGCCTGCTAGTGAAACACAGCATTTTTATTGACCAGCTCTAGGTCTCGATACTCTCTGTTTGGAGCTGGGAGTAGAGCCCTACCCAGCTCAGGTGGTCTGAGTAGAGAAGGAGTAGCTCTCCAAGTGAGAATTGGGGGCGGTTTCTGGAAGAAGGGGAATGGGTGCTGAGGAGACAAATTAAAAATACCCATTACACTTTCCAGGTTTTCACTTGGCTTCTGAGACAGTACATTCTCCCGGTTTTCCTTCTATGTCCCTGGCTGCTCCTTCTCGGTCCCCTTAGCTGGTCTGTCTGCTTCTAAGCAGTATGGCATCCCAGGATCCAGTCCTTCCTTGGACCACTTCTCTCCACCTGTATCTGACTTAAAGTACTGTTCAGCATGTAACTACGAGACACACGGTCTCCAGCCTAAGGGTTCTCTTCACCTCTGGACTTGCAGGGCCAGCTCCTCGACATCCCTTCCTCTAGGGACCACAAACTGAATTCGTTCAAAATAAACAGTCTCCCAACAAAGCCCTGCACTTTCCGCACCGCTCTTTCCCAACATCCGATGGCAACTCCATCCTCCCAGTTCCCGGGGCCCCAAACTGGGCATCATCTTGATTCTTCCCTCCCTCTCCACATCCCATATCCAGCCCACCAGCCAATTCTGTCTGCTCCCCATTCGAGCCATTTCTAGGATCTGATCACTTCCTGCCACATGCCTTGCGATCCCTGGGGGCCATCCCACTTGTGCTCCATCAGCCCGTTCTCAACGCAGCAGCCACAACGATGCTATGAAAGCCCACGCCAGCTTGGCATTACTGTTTGCACTCCATCCGCCAGAGCAGGTCTGTGGTGGAGCTGGCATCCAAGGGACAGGGAAACATACCCTTTTAATGGAGGTAGGGAAAGGGAGGGAGTGCGTATTTGCTGAATAACCATTTATTCCACACTAGGGCATTTGAAATTTCTTTTTTTAAATTTTTTTAAAGATTTTATTTATTTATTTGACAGACAGAGATCACAAGTAGGCAGAGAGGCAGGCAGAGAGAGAGGAAGGGAAGCAGGCTCCCCACTGAGCAGAGAGCCCAATGCAGGGCTCGATCCCAGGACCCTGGGATCATGACCTGAGCCGAAGGTAGAGGCTTAACCCACTGAGCCACCCGGGTGCCCCGGCATTTGGAATTTCAAGATATGTTCATTGAATTCTTATTCTGGGTCTACACACTTTAAGAAAATAGGAGGGACAAATCTTGTAGCTTGGTCTCGGCCCTCAGAACAAAACCCCCCATGTTTCTTGAGTTCTAGTGGGTAGAGGCAGACATGATTAATACACGTCAAATGATCAAAGAAGAGATGAAGTGTTCAATTAGACATGATCACGTGCCAGCTTGCCTGGCAGAGAGGGCGAGTGCCAGCCTCAGTTAGCAAAGGGAATTGTCCCAGAGGCTGGGATAATGAGAAGAGTCTCTCAGCCACCCAGTGTACTTGAACTGGGCCTAGATGGATAGCCGGACTAGGATTTGGACTTGTGGGGAGAGAAAGCTTTCAGGGCAAGGAGACCAGCACTATCTCAGACCTGGAAGAGGCATAAGGAGGGGTTTGGGGCCCTGGTGGGAAACTGGTGGGGCTGGTGCAGGAGAGAAGGGAAGGTCAGTGCTCAGAAGAGTTGCTCTGGGCATGAATGTCAACAATTAATTAATTGATTCGTTCAGTGGCTATTTATTGAGCTGCTGCTTTTCAATAGTACCATTTGTATTATGTAATATAATTTGTATTTTTTATAATTATTATATTTAGGATATAATTATAATATATTATATATTGTAATTATATGTAATATATTTTATTTTTAAACATTTCAAATTTTTTTTTCAATGACTTTATTTATTTGACAGCGAGAGAGAGACAAAGCGAGACACAGCGAGAGAGAGAACACAACTAGGGGAAGTGGAAGAGGGAGAAGCAGGCTTTCCGCTGAGCAGGGAACACGACGTGGGGCTCAATTCCAGGACCCTGGGATCATGTCCAGAGCTGAAGGCAGACGCTTAACAACTGAGCCACCTAGGTGCCCCCCAAATTTTTAATTTTTAATTAATTCATTTTTTAGGTGATTTATTTTATATATTATTATGTAGTGCATGCATTATTATATATTACATATTGTTATGGGTTGGATGTTTGTGTCCTCCACAAACTCATGTTGAAATCCTAACCTCCAAGGTGATGCTATTAAGAGATGGGGCCTTTTAGGGGCGCCTGGGTGGCTCAGTGGGTTGGGCCTCTGCCTTCGGCTCAGGTCGTGGTCTCAGGGTCCTGGGATCGAGCCCCACATCAGGCTCTCTGCTCAGTGGGGAGCTTGCTTCCCCCTCTTTCTCTCTCCTGCCTCTCTGCCTACTGGTGATCTCTCTCTCTCTGTCAAATAAAAAAAAAAAAAAAAAAAGAGATGGGGCCTTTGGGAGATGATTGGGTCTTAAGGGTAGAGCCTTCATAATGGAATTAGTGTCCTTCTAAAAGAGACCCCAGGGGGTCACATGGGTTGCTCCGTTGGTTAAGCGTCAGACTCTTGATTTCAGTTCAGGTCGTGATCTCAGGGTTGCGAGACCAAGCCCTGCATCGGGCTCCTTACTCAGCGGGGAGTCAGCTTGAGATTCTCTCTCGCTCTGCTCGTCCCCCCCAACCCCCCCCCCCCATTCGCATTCTCTCAAATAAATAAATAAATAAATAAAGTCTAAGGGGTGGGAAAAAAAAAGAAGAAGAAGAAGACCCCAGAGAGCTTCCTCGCCCCTGCTGCCGTGTGAGGACATAGGAAGAAGATGGCTACCTATGAACCAGGAAATGAGTCCTCATCAGAGATGGAATCTGCCCTGATCCTTAACTTCCCAGTCACCGGAGCTGTGAGAAATAAATATTTGTTAAGCCACTCAAACCTGTGACATTTTTGTTATAGCAGGCCAAAC
The DNA here is from genome assembly GCF_022355385.1 of Mustela nigripes. Taxonomy (NCBI): domain Eukaryota; kingdom Metazoa; phylum Chordata; class Mammalia; order Carnivora; family Mustelidae; genus Mustela; species Mustela nigripes. The sequence goes on from NC_081564.1 coordinate 9,760,899, forward strand.
TAAGATACATGTATTATATGTGACATATTATAATACGAAGATATTATGTATCCTATATATAATGTTATTGTAATTGATAATTATTTCATTGTGCTGCAATTATAATTAAATACATGTGCATTTACATATAATATGTTACATATTATGTTAATACTACTTATATTTATATTACATCTAGTCTACTATTTGTTTATCATGCCAGACACTCTTGTAGGGGCTGGGGTTAGAGCAAGGAACAAAAGACAAGGATTGGTGCTCATATAGTGTGACCTTCTGGTGGGGTAGACAGACATATCAAATGGGGGAGATAATAAGGTGCTAGGAGAAAGTTAAAACTGAGAAAGGAGAAATAGTAAGTGTGGGAGAGGGGTGGGTGTGTCTTTCATGTTGATAGGGAAGTTTTCACTGAGAAGGTGATATTTGAGTGGAGACCTGAAGAAGTGGGAAGATGAAGCACATTATTAATTGGGGAAGAGTATTCCAGGCAACCACAAGAGCAAGTGCAAAGGCCCTGAGGTTGAAGTATACCTGGAATGTTTAGCCAAAGGCAAAGAAGCCAGTCGGGTTGGAGGTGGAGCAAGCAAAGGGGTGAGTGATAGGAGGCAAAACCAGTGAGTTGATATGTGACAGAGTGGGTGGGGCCTTGGGGCCACTGTAGGACTTTGGCTGTGGCTCTGATCAAGATGGGGAGCCACAGGAGACTTTAGAGGATTGACCTGATCAGACTTTACATCTTAACAGGATTCCTGAGGCTTCTGTGAGGAGAATGAATAACAGCGGGGTGAGGGAGGAAGTAGGAACACCAGGGAGGAGGCTCCTGATGGTGGCTTCAACAGGGGTGTTGCAGTGGTGGGGGGTGGGGGAGTGAGGGGGTGGAAGAGAGAAGCAGTGTGTCATTTATTCTCGCCTGCCCTCAACGCTTGGCCCAATGCCTCGTCCTTTCAGAATTTTCTATGCTGTTAATTCATGGCATTTAGGGATTCTGTGAAAACATCCCATTTGTATGTAGCAAATCATAAATAATGAAAACAACTAATCGTAACCTAGGAGGAACCAGGAGATGCTTATCGATTAGCTCTAGATGAAAAGGCCAGGGTGTTAAAATACTGACACACGTTTCTCTGGAGGTCTCAGGCTCGCAGAGCTCATATGGGGTGTCTCCCGGTGATGAGATTATTACTTTCTTTATCCAAGAAATTAACCTGCTCTTCTGTGTCGGGTTTAATTTTACCACAACAAGGAAAAGCTCACTTCCTTGAGCTTTAATCTCTCCCTTTTGAACAATGAGGTACTGGTGTTGGCTTTTTGTCTTTTTTCTTAAACAGATTTTGCTTGTTTGATCATACTGTGATGCAGTTGGGGAATGCACTTGATATTTGCTCTTTGCGGGGTGCATAGTAAGAGTAAAAATGATGGTAGTAACAGAGGCTGTCTATCAAGGGCGTACTATGTGCCAGGTACTGTGGCATGAGCTTTATATATTCATGAAATCCCTGGCTCATTATAAAAACCCTATGCAGTAAGTATCATGACTCTCCCCCATATTACAGATGAGCAAACTGAGGCCCAGAGATGTATTGTAGTTTGCTGAAGTTCACGGAACTAAGAAAAGGTAAAGAATGATCCAGACCCCGGTTTCTCTGATGATCTCCTCTCTAATGTCACAATGATTTATTCCCATTTTAGGATTCACTGAGGTGGAACTCAAAAAAAATCAAGTGATTTTTTTTTTTTTTTTTTCCTGAGGGAAGAGTTCTCAGAAGAAAGGGAGTGGGGAAAGTCAGAGAAGGCGGGAACAAAGCCCAAGAGGGGAGATCTTCAGCTTGATCCTATGGGCGGAGCTCTGGAGCATTAACAGCACCATGAGGTTGGTGTATCTGGAGAGAAGGGGCCAGCCTTCTGTACCACAGGGCCTGCCCGCTATCAGCTGCGGCTGCCCCAGGGGCCGGTTGGGGTATAACCTCCCTGGCCAGGTGACTCCCATTTAGAGGGCAGTTCTTTGGAGAAGGTTCCAGCCGTGAGCCCTTAACAGCCAACACCCATAGCGGCTGAGGGATGGTTCTCCCACTGGGCAAAGAGGTTCCGGCTAGGGCGTCAGCAGCATCTACTTCCGCTGCAAATCTCCTGTTCCGGCCAGTCCGGCAGGCCACTGGGCCATGCACTGTTGCTGATGGCTCCCTCTGGGCCAGGTAGGCAATGGGGATATTGGGGTGAACAGTGCTTGTCGTCATTATCTCCCAGTCTGGTGGGGGGTGAGGGGAGGGAGACAAACATTCAACAGGTCATTATGACATGGTGGGCCCAGGACCTGGGCTGGGAAGTGATGGCAGGCCTGATGACCTGGCGGGCTGGACAGGGGTGGCACGGTGGGAAGATGTTCCAGGTGGAAGAAACAGGGTGATGTGGGGGCTGCATTACTGCCGACCCTCCCCGGCTGTAGAGTTTTCACAGGCGCTCGGAGGGCAGCTCAGATGGCCACCGTCCCCTTGTCCTCCGGCTTCCGCCTCTGCTCGTGTTTTATCTGTTTTAACCTTGCGGCAGCCTGGACATAGAACTCCGTTGTCTCTTCAGGGCTCCCAAGGGAAAGCATTATTGCGCTGTGTGGACTTTGCTGGAGATTTCATAGTGAGATAGAGTCGGGCTTGCATCACACAAACAAGGATTGATAACTCGGGGGGAAAAAAAAAGATCTTCCGACATTTCTGTTCTCCCTGGAACTATGTGGCATTGAGTTTTCCTTTTCACTGGGGGGAGGGGTCCAGCCTTCGACTCCCCGAACTCTTTTCTTGAAACCCCCAATCCAATTCCTCAACACATCTTATGGCAAGCAGTACCAGTCTGCCGCAGCCTGGCAGAGTGGATAAGCCACAGGGTGTCCTCCAGGTGATGGAACCGACCCAGTGCCTGTTCAGAATGTCTCTCCCCAAGTGGCTTATCAGCTTATATACGGATGCACGTGAATGATACAGCAAAGGGTGTAATATTGGTGCTCTGCCCCTCCAGGGGACATTTGGCAATGCCTGGAGATGGTTTTTTTTTTTTT